>NW_027263057.1:0-50000 GCF_902827115.2 Pseudochaenichthys georgianus | reverse complement strand
GACCAATATTTATAATAATCTCCGTTCGTATGCAGGACCTTAATGTGATGTGGAGCTTTAAGAGAAACATCAGATTTCATGTACACAGTCATTTCTTTGTTGTGTTTTACCTATACCTCATGTAAAAACATGAGTTTTGTATTCTGAGTAAAGTGCATCTGCGCGGACTAGTCAATAAATACTAAGTATTAAAAAACAGGAAAGTTGCACACACTATAGAAGGGAACCCCCTTAATTGCTGTCACAAATTCACAACATGGATCAGATTGCATCGGTATGGGGTTGGATGAAAAGTTATGTGTAAAGTAAAAACTAAAACACCCCTTTATCTTAAACTAATATGACATCATTGAGTTGACTAGTTGTACAGTACCATACATAACTCACAGAGGAGAGGCATGAATAATTGAAGATGGTGTAGGCTGATTCAACTCTTAATATATGAATGAGTACTCATGCATTACACGGAAACATGTAATGCTGAACCCAAGTTACAGATAGGCTATCAACTCTTTCCACGATCAGAACTACATGCACAAATGGGGAATTATTGCAGATAAATATTTAATAATGTTCTTTATATGTTGCACATTTATTTTAAAACGGCACAGCTCTCACACTTTAAATGATATTTCTTGTTACATTTTCTTGTTGTTTTTTCAATTTATGAAACAGCATGCACTTAATAGATATTTTAAAGGTCCCATGTCATGCTTTTCTGGTTATTACCCGTCCCTTCTGTGTTATGTAGCTTTGTCTGCATGTAAACGGTCTGCAGGGTCACAAACCCTCAAAGTGCACCCTGTAGCGAGTAAAACTCTAACACAGAAAAGACCTGTCTGTGCTGCCCCAGAACGCCTCGTTGGGGATTTCTCTTTTTCCATTGTTTACTTCTTGGGTATAGTGACGTAACGTAACGGAGCCGTTACGTTTGGACCAATTCGCGGACTTCCTCACACACACACACTCTGCGGGACGTTGCGAGGCTCGCTGCTACGAGGAGCGGGACAGTGTGAGCTGGCTCACTCAGCCTGGGCACAAACACAAACTCCCCCAGGCTGCGGGTGTGTGTGTGTGTGGTCGGGCTGGGATTAGCTGTGTCTCGCTGTCTCGCCGACTGCCACTGGGCTCACAGGGAGGGGGGGGGGGGGCAGGAGCTCCAACAAGCCGTGTAGGACAGAGAGTGAATACTATACAGAGATGCTGTTTGAGAAACCAATGTGAGTTTTGGAATATAGCACAATATAAATGTATTCTAGTAGAACTCAACAATGGAATTATGATCAGTAGAAATGGCCATGACGTGGGACCTTTAAGAAATAACCCTTTAAGAAAATGCTTAATTGGTTAAAACTACACTTCAAAATGTATTGTGTACAATCCCTTACGTACTCTTAGTACACAACTCAATATCCTAATGATTTAAGGACAGTGGACAAGTGGTGCATTAAACATAAGGTTATTGGGATAATGCAAAATGTATGAGAGTTAGAAATGTGCTTTTCTCAGTTGAGAAACAGGAAGCTGGTTAAAGGCCAAACTGTGTCAACAGTGAGTGAGAAAACAGAGAGAGAGACCAATGAATCAGGAGACTTACTGGCGATGGTTCCTGTGGGCATATATGAGAATATCCAGTGAAGAAAACAGTCAGGGTAAATCCATGGGAAAAAAGGTGAAGATTAAAAAGGAAATCAATCACCAGCTCCTCGGGGGATCAGTTATCCTGCCTGGCAGCTCGCTCACTCGCTCGAGTGGGAAATCCAGCTGCTGCTGAATACCAACTCCCTCACTCTCATACAAATGTGCTTTTTCTTTCAGAGCAAAGATGCACATTTCAGAAACTGGATTTCAAATATTAAATTATTGACCTCTGCTTAAAAATACTAAAATCACAGCCCATTCAATTCGCCTTTCTTTCATGCTGTGCAAAGAAAAGCAACCTCTTAATCCAGATATCTTACCCTGACTCGCGTATTGCATGCACGTGCACGGTTGTGGCATGACCACCAAAACAGAAAGATATGGACACTAGATGTGTGCAAATGTATAGTTTCCTATCCATGTGAACATGATTTAAGTGTGTGGGGGGGGGGGAACCCTAACTTCCCTCTAGGGGGGTCCTGGGGCATGCTCCCCCGGGAAGATTTTTGTTTAAATGTTGAAGTTAAAAAAAGCATCAATCTGGTGCACTTTGAGAGCAACATTAAGAGTTCCATGGAAACATCTCTCAACACCCATATGAAACAGAACTGTAAGCAGATTTTCTTTTTAGATATTTTACAAATCACTTCCCCTTTTAAACTGTATTTTTGTTTATTGATAACAACTTTTTTAACCGTCATATAGTATTTTATTTCCTGTTTACTTTATTCTCTTATTTTTTTATAACTAAAATGATCATATAAAGATGTGCCTTTACCTAAAGCTCCTTATAGTCGTTAGCATAGCTAGCTAACGCAGATGCTAATAGCAACAAAGCTATTGACTGTATGATCAGTATGACAGATGAACAGATCACCACTGGGCTTTCAGCTAAAGACGGCAGCCAACGCAAAAACTGCAGCATGTGTACGGCTCCTTATCTGAAGTGCCGGTGCAACGTTATGGTGCTCTCCGTCAGAACTGCACCCCTGTCAGACGAGACATATACCACGTGATGACCATCGTGATGACACGTTAGGCTCGTGTTGTGTTCAAGGACTCTGACCGTGGCCAGGAAAAACAGGCACTCGCTTGTTTAATTATTTTGCGGTCTAGATTTCTTTAATTTTTTTCTTTTTTGCATGTGTTTATAAATTACCCCTCGAGGGCCGTACCAAATTGGTCTCGCGGTCCGTATACGGCCCAGAGGCTCCCCACCCCTGGGGCCTGTACTACGAAGCTGGTTCAACCCAGCGCCATATAATAGAAGAGTTACGACACCGGAAGTCCAAAAACGGTTATCGTCACGTGGTTCATGTAGACGAGGGATCGTTCCCCCGGAAGTTCATGGGGGGCAATGTGAATGCATTTATAACAGGGAGATAGAACTACGATTTTTGTTAATTATTAGTGAATAAAGGTTTTGATTTGCAATATTTATACAACAAATCGATATGTGTATGTATTTACATCAATATGTTTTCAAAAATAAAATCGAATTTGCTAATATTAAGTGATAATATTAGGATTAGTGTGAACAACTAGTTTACATGTTACTAACAGTGCCTTGTTAAAGAGCCTGTTGCTGTTTATTTATAGCTTTGAATTCTTTCAAACCAATATTATCTTCTTAAAACTTGTATGGTAGGCAGGAGCATCACGTTCTAATGTATATTGATACATTTAGAGGGAGGGGATCTAAAGTAATGCTTTAAAATTCAGATTAGATTCATGTCTACCATTTTCTTAAATTCATGGTAGTTTCAGTAATCCCCTGGTAATTGAGGACACAAGTTATCTAAAACGACTAATGTCATCTTATGGCTTTCAGAAAGGACAGGAGACCGACAGGTGGCTATCAAAGAACTAGCAGCAGCAGCAGCAGCATATGATGATGTTAAATGTGTTGCTTTAGGAACATCTATTGCAAATACATGGAATTCACTAAACATTTGAATGGCATATCATGCAGTTTGTCGGTGCCTTTTCCTCCGTGTTGTCCTGGTTTGCTGTGCTGCCTCCTGGTCGCCACCATGGTTTGGATGTGCTTGCCTGGGGATGCTCAAATCGCTCAGAGAAAGGAGTACGAATGTACGGCTTCCCCACTGACACAGAGCGGAGGAAAAAATGGCTGGCTCAAGTCAGCAGGAGCAATTTCACGACCAACAGCAACACAATATGTGATGTAATTATATACAAACACTGCATTTGCACTTTCACAAAACGAAAACCACACCATTGGGAAAGCTTAATGTTTTGTTTAATACAAAAAAAACAGGGAAAGGCTTGAAAAAACACAGAGTTGAGACTCAGGGTGCAGGGTGAGGGTCTCAGTGCAGGTATTCAGGCTCCATTGAATCCCCCTCTGGTTCTTGTGCTGAGAGAGGGAGTAACAGACAGGAGAAAGGGTTATACACACACAGCACACCTATTGGATGGGAAATGCCTTGGGGAGATAAGGTGTTTACTTATATAAAACAGTATTAAACGTACCTTGTGTTTTCACTCTCACTTAAGTCCTTCTCCCTTTGCCATCAATCCAGAATCAGCTGAGCTGCAACATTATACAGACAGGTAATAATCAACAGAATCACAAGGACACAATATGGCTCTGCTAAAAACACTCACTCTTACACGCACCAAAGTTATATTTATCTAATATTTAACTCCCTCCACCCCCGCATACAATCCCGTTTAGAAGCCCCTCTTCTCTAATTCAACATGTTGGACGAAATGACATTAAGAGAACGGAATTTACAATTAAAAGGCTGTTCAACGTGTGTTGCTAACTTGCTTCGGTATGCTAGCTTAATCTGTTATCTGTAAACGTTCCCTAAATCTACTAATTTAGGGATAATCCACTGACATCCTTTAATACACATGTTCATTTGAATCAGATGTACTGATAATATCCGCAATATAAATCTTTAAACTTCTTCTTACCTTTAAAAGTCCGTCACGAACGGTGTATTATGCTGCAACTCCACAGCTCTGCCAGCCTTGGCGCCAACTTCCGGGGAACGATTGAGAGGCTCCACGATCCGCCATTGCTGTAAAAAAGTGGTCCATTGGAGTGAACGGAGATGTCGTAACTCTTCTATTAAATAGCTCTGGTTCAACCTAACCTGGATATGTTTGAGTTAGCCGGTTGGCCTAATCCAAAACATACGCGCTCTCGCTAAACGGTACTACGACGCTGGTTATCAAGTGGATCGCTCAAGCCAGCCGTGTCCTATCTAGTTAGGTGCGCGTTCACATGAAAGGGGTGGTATCTGGAGCATTCGACCAATCACAAACATGGAGAAGCGTACTGACAGCGCAGCGTCATACTTCCTGAATGAAAAGTCAACTATAATATTAGACATATGAAGAAGTTAAACTTTAAACATCCATGACTTAAACACTTGATCCACAAAGCCACAGAGCTGCACCTGCAAGGTGAATACAGCTGGTAACAGAACAAGTGTTTGAATGCGTACATTAACAGGTTAACATTAACGTCTACCGGTACGTCCACACAGCAGCTTTTCAAACATCTTGAAAATCTTGGAGCTGGGCGTGTCTGACAGCTTGGGGATTTTTTGCGAGCAACGCGACCAACAACCAATCACATGAATCTCCCGTCCCCGACATACAAAGCAAAAACCCCGGGGATTTTATGCGAGAAAATATATATATATAACTCCCCAAACAGGCGAAAACCTACCAGTTCCACCCACTGTCTCTGCCACCTCCCTCCATGCTGGTTCCTCGGTTTGTATCCCGTTAATAGTTCTGGTCGTAAAGAACCGGGTGATTTGCTCCCGTAATCCTCGTTTGGAATATGAGGAAATGAACTGCGGTCTGGTTCTCCCTGCTTACACGCGGTTTGATTGGCTAGCGCTTCTACTGTCAGATTTGCATACACGTGTTTGATTGGCTGGCGCTTCCAGCTCAGCTTCAAAAGTTGAACATTGCTCAACTTTGGAATCCTGGAAATCCTGGAAATCTTCGCTTCGCTCCCCCACAATGCAGTTTGGCAAAAAGCGAGGCAAAGTGACGTCATCCCCATTCAAAGTCAATGGGCAGAGAAGCGTTGGAAGATTCTTCTGAAGCTGCTGTGTGGACGTACCGTCAGACACCATCTGACATTCATTACATTTGACTCGAGTCGAGTGTTTCCTCAACTTAATGTGTTGCTTAAAATAATGCTTCTGCATACAGTATGTGACACTGTGAGTGTTGCACGGCCAGATACGGCTCAGCTGACTCAGATAAGAAAATATATGGTACATTATAAAGTGATATGCCGCGGACTGTACTTAATGTTACTCTGATCCGGTTACTTATGTTGTGGCAGATATGTAAGTAAGCTTTCTTAACGCTAATGTTATAATAGTCAGATTGCTCTGAAGATGGAGGTGATATTCTATTAATGTTCACGTTCACACAGTTGGTGATTTTTGCCGGCCGTCTTTCCTGCAACGGCAGTTTTTCTGTATTTCCTTTCTCCTGTAATATGACTTGATCTCTTTCAACTCCGCACCCTGAGCTCTGATTGGTCAGCAGGCAGTGCTTTCACTGAGTTGAGCTCTTAGCCTGCAACCTAACCTGGTCCCGACCAGGTTAGCCGCTAAGCATAAGTTACCATGGAGATCTAGCCTGCTAAAGAGAGAACCAGCTTCGTAGGACCGGAAAGCCGGAGTTTTCCCTGAATTTAGCCGGCTAAGCGAAAATCCTGCTTCGTAATATACCCCCTGATTTAGTGCATCTATCTACGGTGGGCACCAGGTGCAAACGCACTACAACGGCTCAAAAACATTTCCATCAGGAGAGACGCGCTGCAGCTTCAGAAACAATTCAAATATAAAAACACAAATGTGACAAAACATCTCCACTAACTTGGCAACACATGCACAGCATTTAGAAAACCGTGACCAACTTGACAAAACATGCGTAGCGTTAACTAAAAGCGTTGCATAAACAAAAGGCTGCAAGAAGCTCAAAACAAAACATTAGATGTTTCCAGGGGACACTAAAAAGTGACGCACTCTCCTGGGATCGCTTGTTGACGCTTGTTGACGTTCGGGCATTTCAAAGTTGGCCAACTGACACTGTTGTTGAAAAGCTGCCTCGATTGTTATTTTTGGCTTATTTTAACAATGCGATCGCATGATGATGACATCTTGTAGATTGTTGCTTTTAATGCTTTTACATTGTCTACTGTTTTTACTTGTACTTGTTTATGGTGTGTGAGCTGAGCTTTGTGATTTTGTGTATGTTTTGTTTGTTTATTTGACTGTACAGCACTTTGGTCTGGAGGTTTTAAAGTGCTTTATCAATAAAGCTTCATTGTATTGTGTTGTATTCCTTCCAATATCTTTTACAGCAAATCAGAAGTCGGACAAACCATACAAATCGTGAAATTCCGGAAATAATATTTACAAAAAAGTACATTATGATCACTCAGAAGACGACCCCTCCTGCCTGTTTGGTATCTAGACTACAGTAAACACACATTGATTTGGAATCAGCCTGTTTGGATTGATCAATTAACTGTATTGTAAATATCCTGCTTAGATGTTGTATATATTTCAATATGATCACTGCTGAGAGGCCGGACCTTTCCTTCTGTTTTGAATGGCTTTCAACAGTTGTGACAACAGTGTGTTAGCACTTAAAGGGGACCTATCTTGCAAAATGCACTTTTTCATGTCTTTTATACATAAAGATGTGTCCCCGGTAGTGCTGCGTACCTGGACTCACATTCAGGTTCAGGTCCGGACTCAAGTCCAGAGGTTCAGGTTCAGGTCCGGACTTATAAGTCCGGACCTGAACCCATGGCTTGTGTCAAGTTGTGTGAGTAACTAAAGTGAACTTATTGTGAGCTAATTATCAATTGAAAATTAACTCATAATCAACTCAAATTCAAACTCATCAGGTTTATTGTGCTCCCTTCCAACTTGTGTCTACATTTCTCTACAAAGTACAAATGTGCCACTTAGTCTACAAATGACTTATGACAGCAACTACAGTGAACTACTACAAAGTTCAAACATTTATTTCATTTACCAAACTAAAGTAACCAAACAGTCCCTGAGCTGACTGAGCCTAAATCCCTAAAGCTTTGCTGAAAGGTAGAGTGTAGAGTAGACTATACGCATCACACTGTTACACACCTAATATACAGTATAGGCTACACTCTAGTGACTGTACAGTCAGAGTGTACTGTACTGTCTGTGCACCATGTATTTTCTACAACTCTACAATACATACTGTTAGAAATTAAAATCAATGTTGATATGGCGTAATTTTGAATTAAAAACACTAATTTAAATCACTTTTATTCTGAAAAAACCGAAAGTTCACACTATTAACTTAAAACTTTTATTCTGAAAATTCTTCACTTCCGGTTAGCATTAGCATGTGGCGAAATTCTACGTTTTCAAACCGTAAATCGAAGGTGAAATGACATGTGATGTTGTACACTGAGCACACTGGGATTAGCACTCATTTATTGACGCTGAATAACGTTTATCAGGGAATGTTTAAATAACCACAGACACCAGAATATACGTAAGTGCTAGTTTTTTTTGCGAGTCCAAGTACCGGTTCCTGACGTTCCGGTTTTAACCGGACTTGAACCGAAACTTTTACAAGTCCAGTACCGGTTCGGCGTACCGGTACGCAGCACTAGTCCCCGGTGTGTCAGGGAACTCACGCAGCGTCAGAAAATAAAACCCTCTCTCTTTTCCTCCGTACCCAAATCTCTAAAAACAGGACTACAACGGAGCTGATCCAGATTTGTGTCCGATATGACGTAATATCTGAAATGTGGACCCACGGCCCAATCAGAAACGTTGCTATCAGAAACAATGCCCGACTGTTTTGGACGTAATATGGTCGGTGTTTACATTAGCATCGCTAACACTCAGAGCTAACCCCAGATAGCAAAATATGATTGAATCAATGTTGAAATATGGTTAGGCAGAAATATTGAATCCATGTTGAAACCCGGACATTGAAATTAAACAGAAAGCGCAAATTGTTTTAATGTTGAATAAACGTTGGACTTTCAACCATAACAGACATATAATCAATGTTGATTCAACCATCATCTAAATAGGAATCTACACGCACATTTTTGGTTGATTTGACATTGAATCAATGTTAGGAATCAACATTGATTCAACCATCTTCCAAATGGGAATCTACATATACATTTTAGTTGATTTTATATTGAATCAGTGTTAGGAATCAATATTGATTCAACCATCATCTAAATGTAAAACTTACTTTCAAATATTCAACTTTTCTAAGCATACTGTAACACATTAAGAAAGTGAATGTTTTTCACCAGTGAGTTTTCTGCATATAGGTCTACATCTTAACAGACCATTAACAAGTGCAACATCAATACTGTACTGAATGAAGTGGTCCAAACTTGTAAACACACACTTCACCATGTATTGTTGGCAGACGGTTGTATTAGCTTGTTCAAAATTACCTTGAATTACCATATTTCCCAAAATGTGTGAAATCAAACTAAAAATGACAGAAAACATGATTTTAATATTCAAATTTATTTTTTGAAAACAGGCAGCAATGCGTCCCTGAGCAAGACTCTTAACCCGTTATGGCTCCCGAAACGCTGTGGAATAAATGCAGAGGACACATCGCATGTGCAAATATACAGTGACACAATAAAAAAGAGGGTGTGTAAGAACCATTGGTGCAACTCCAAACAAGAACAGCCTGAAGCTTCAAGTCTTCCATGAAGACAGTAAGAACAACAGTCTATTGTCCATGAAAGAACAGTATTGTCTATGAGGCGGTAACCTTTGTACTGTATGCACAAGGAAAACACAGAGTGTGGTGGGGTACCCTAAGTTAGACTTGCGCTTGTTTAACTTGTGATCATTTCACTTGTGTTCCTTGGGATGCCTCCCTCGTGCTCTGGAGCATAACGAAGCCACTTCTTCACAGTTTCACTGAAGCCATTGTGGGTCAGCTTGCGGTCGAACTGCCGAGCAGCAGCTGAAAGACAAGATTACAAAAATAAGCGTGAGGAAGAGAGAGTGTGTGTATCCCATACAACTTCTGTTATAATAAGAAAATCACTCTCACTCTGTACAGTAACACAAGCTACAGTCAGCAGCCAGTTTGCTAAAAGACTGGACTGGAAAGAGGAGCAAACGGCTAGCCTGGCTCTATCCAGGTAATAACATTTGCACCCGAGCACCTCTAAAGCTCACCAATTAGGTTGTCTTTTTTTGGTTTATTTCTTATAGCTTCACCATCAGCTGATTCCAACCTAAACTTTTTTGTTAGATTAAGTTCATGCTTTATTCTTCAACAGGGGATTACAGAGAGACATGAAACAAGGGCAGAAAAGAGACATAAAATGCATTATAGGAGTTGGATTCAAACTCAGTAGTCGGTATTATATGGCTCACAAAGAGCATAATTCTGTTCTGAATCACCACCCGTCACACCTCATTCCCTAAACTTAAGCTAATAAGTAGTTTGCAGAAAATAACAAGATTTACAAAATGGCGACATATGTTCACATTGTCAATTTGAAGGAGCAGTGTGCAGGATTTAGTATGTCTAACAATGGTAGGTTCCAACCAATGGATAGCTTGTTCACTCACCCTCCTATCCCAAGTTGTAGGATAATGTATGTTGGCTGCAAAAAACTTGAGGGCCAATCATGGTTCCTCTGTCCATTCTGCACTACTGTAGACGTGGCAGTGCAACCTAGAGGACAAACAGATCAGAATCAGTAACGGGTTTATTGCCAGGTAGGTTCACACGTACAAGGAATTTGACTAGGTGTCGTGGTGCATACATACAAATAAAAAAATTAAATAAAAAAAAAGTACACAGATAGCAAACTATATTAAGAACACTGTAATAAAAATAGTAAGATAGCAATAAAATAAAGCAGTATTTTACATCGAAATAGAATGCAATAAATGATAGAATATAAAATATGTGCAGTAAGCAATATTTAAACATTGCATTATTTACCATCCTGTGATCTCCATTATGTAATGCATAGAGTCTACATTGTGGCTGAGGTAAAGTGTCAGTGGGGGGGAGCGGGCCTTGTTGAGGTGGCGAGAGGTTCTGGTCCTGATGGAGAGAGGTTCTGGTCCTGATGGAGAGAGGTTCTGGTCCTGATGGAGAGAGGTTTTGGTCCTGATGGAGAGAGGTTTTGGTCCTGATGGAGAGAGGTTCTGGTCCTGATGGAGAGAGGTTCTGGTCCTGATGGAGAGAGCTTGATAGACTGGTGACTGGATGTGCAGCTGTTGGTGTACAGGGAGAAGAGCAGAGGGGAAAGAACGCAGCCTTGAGGGGAACCGATGCTGATGGTCCGGGAGTCAGAGAGGTGTTTCCCCAGCCTCACGTGCTGCTTCCTGTCAGACAGGAAGTCTGTGATCCAGCTGCAGGTGGAGTCGGGCACGCGCAGCTGGGAGAACTTGTACTGCAGCAGAGCCGGGATGATGGTGTTGAAGGCGGAGCTGAAGACCACAAACAGGATCCTGGCGTAGGTTCCTGCTGTGTCCAGGTGCTGGAGGGGGAAGTGAAGTGATAACTATTAGTAAACCATAATGATGGATGTTATTATCAGCAGCTGCCAATAGATCCCCTACATCTTGTATGATGGACCTTTGAAGCAGGGTTACACAAAACACAAAAATAATAATTGTAAAACAGTTATTGAGAGCATCCCAAGGGCATTGATCCTATGCTAAACCTTCCAGAACACCAACTTTCTAATACCTTAAAAACGACAACTAGCCGTTGGCACGAATGTAATGCTTCAGCTTCCTACGACTTTAAAGCTGTGTGGACATGGCTCTATGAAGAGTCGTTCATATTTGTCTCATTATTTCATAAGTTTAGAAGGGGTAACAACAGTTACCTTTTGTTAATGTTACCTCAAGCCAAACTTGTGCGACTTGTTTCTGAAATCCCTTTCTCTTAAAATGAATACATAAAATAAAAAAACAGTGGTGCTTACCCTAAAACTAACTACTGGATAGGGTTAACCCTAACCCATATATATTTTTGTATTATTATTATTTTATTTTTATTTTTTTAAATATATATAGCACCAAATTGCAAATAATCTATATCCACGGTCACTTTTCACATTGAACATGAGCTCTTTTATTAAATAAACTAAACGCTTTCATTTCAAGTTGAGTTTAGTGTTTTTGACCCTAAGAAACACTGATGCATTAATCAATAACAATAATCCACAGCTCCTCTCTCTGCTCCAGAGGATTTAAAGAATATATCAGCAGTAAACCTAGGGTAAACACTGACATTCAATATTATGTTAGAGACAAGTTAGTTATTACTCACATATCAAAGTATTTTCATCTACAAGATGGAAGAATAGCTGGGTGCTGCCTGGAGACACTGATGAGGAGTCACCGGCTGGCTTCAGCAGCTTTCCACACAAAGCCATCACATGTTCTGTTCCATAGTCTTCACTGTCCACTGTGCTCTGTCAAAAGAGTGAACATCACAGCTGTCATGGTAACCCTTTGTTACACAACATACAACCAACATGAGTCAAAAGTGACCCAAATTAGTTTAAATTGTAAATATCTTTGCAATAAATTACCTCCAGGAATTCCTCAATTAACCTGATCAACACCAATTTTCATTTTAACTTTCTTACTTTTTTAAATAAAAATCATGTTTGTATCACAACACTTCTAAGGCACAACATGGGTAAACAATTATCTGTATTATTTCTTATGTTATTCCTAGTGTTTCTTTAAATACATTGTTTTTGATTACCACAAATCATTATTTGAATTCTCCAGTTCTTATTGATGAACTAAAATAGTTTATGCCAAGTGTGATGCAAATGCAAAAAAATACTTTAATGATAATTTTGTTAAAAATAATCATTTTAGCAGACCAAGCATGTATGATGTAGTAATACAACAACTATTTTAGTTCACACAGTGTGACATTAGCTAATCATGTTAGCTTGTAATATATAGAGCAGAGCTAACTAGCAAGTTAGCCAAACGTTAGTGGTTAGCAGTTTATGCTATGATAGCTGTTGGCTACTGAACATTAACAAACTGGATTCCGCAGTACAAAAGCTGTGAAACTTTACAATAAGATTGGCGACAACACTGTGACACCCTGCTGCACGTTTATGTATAATCGTCTCGCGTTGGAGACGAGAGGGTGGCGGCAGCACTGCAATAAGCTGTAAGCTAACGTTAGCAGCCACCGATTGTCCCGCCGGTGGGACATCTTGCAAGAAACAGCATCTCAAGACTTCTTAAAATGTAACAACCTATTAATGATGCTTACTTAACGGGAAGAAACTCAGCTAACTGACGATATTAACCATTTTTAACTAAACGAAACACAAGTCTAACAGCTAACGGGGCTAACGCTACTTTAGCACATAACTGGCAAAAGCGATCTTTTTTACTTCATGCGATCTGCACAAACGTATCATATGAAAGCTGAGATTCCACAGATTCCCTTAAAATATATGTCTCATCACTCAAAACTCACTGAACTAGAAGAAGAAACGTAACCTTAAATACAGAATTAAACATTCACAAATTAAGGATTATCTAAATACATGTTTAACTCCATTAAAGTTGCAGGACTCACCAGATCTCAAGTCTTCTGTTCTCTGTTGACGTCCCGATGCCCATATTTAACGTGTAGATGTAAAACTATCCCGATATTAGTCCATAAACTCGTGAGCAGATATACAGACACCTGTAACTCCACAGGAGAGCCGCTCAAACTGACGTGGAAGTTTCAAATTGGATTGAAAGGCGCGGATAGTTCTCATTGGCAGGATTTTTCGATGACGTTTATATCAACCAATCAGGAGTGTTGTGGACTCATTCCAATCCTGCTTGTCTTGTCTGCCATTGTATGGCTGGATTCCATTTCAAGTGGCGTAGCTTTTTACATACATTTTACGTTTTTTATTTATTTTACAGTTAACTATTTTAATATAGCCTACTATGAAAGCTACTTTATTTACACAAAATCATTTTTGGGTATATCTGCAATATATTACATTTTTTGTGAAGATGCATACATTTATTTAACATTTAAGAGATGTTTTATAATAAGATTTCTTTTTATTCTACAACAGTACAGAATACAGTTATTTTGTTGTTGTTTTACATTTAGTTACATTAAATATAAGGTTTTACTGCAACAAAAAAAAGACAGTTGCCTTCATTTTACATGCAGTAAAATTATGTGTATTTTATGTGTTTTTACATAGAATTCAAAGTAATTTAACATTCAAGACAATTAAACAATGGAATTATCCTGTAAAAAAACGATAATTTCTCATCAAACCAATTTACAGAATAAAACCTTTATTTATTTTAAATAAAAGTAATTTACTTTTATGGTATTTACACGTAATATAGAAAAACAAGAAAGGTCTGTAAAATAATACAGTACAATACATTTTTTTTACGGTGTACCACTAGGTTAAAATAGGATATTATGGGACATTTGGGCTGCTCCACTCCTTGTAGTCTCTGTCCAAAGGTAACTTTTATATGTTTTTGTCATTACGCACAAACTTAAGAAGATTTACACAATAATAATAAAAGTTATATAATAATAATAATAATTATAAATAATAATTTAAAAAAAAATCACAACCCATTGTCCTCAACATATGGTGCTTAATTTAAAATGTGAGGCATGCACACGCGCACGCACACACACACGCGCTCACACACACACACACACTTTGATTCTGACACACACACCCCAAAAAAAACTCTCTTTCTGAGAGAATGGGAATGTTACTCTTTTACTGTCACTTTATGTCTGGATAAACTCCAGTCCAATGCAATTTTAAAGAGATAGTCATTTTTAAGTAATTAGTGGTTATTATTAAATTTGGCTCTTTTATTGCTACTTTTAACTTTTTAATGGATCCTATGTAAGTAAAGCCTGATAAAAGTGTCAAACTCCCGAAATCCACCAGAATACTGGAAATTACATCTACTCTGTTAAAAATGTCCTGGGGGGACCCCCAGACCCCCGCTTGAGGGCGTGTTCAGTATGTGCCCCCCCCCCTGGAAAAAGAATCTCCTGTTATCGCACGGTGTGAGGTTGGCAGGTATGGCTGAAGAGCTGATTATCATCCCTAGCTCAATGAATGTTAGGGACCCAAAATAGTGTCACTACAAAGTACTACCAATAGAATCCAAATGGCCTGAAACGTGCTCCTAATTATTTTTAGGTGGTCAATTTTGGCCTCAACACGTGAATTTTTCGGATTTATGTGGGATATTTCTCCCACCCCCACACACAGACTACACACCCCCCCCCCTACAGAGTACCCCCCTCCCTCCCCCATCGAGGAAAAAAGAAAAGAAAAGGCAAACAGCATAGATTCAACATTGATTCAATGTTGGCATTTCAATCATTAAATTCGACTACAATACAACGTTGATTCAATGACATCTTTTCAACATTTAAGGTTGATCCACAATCAATCTTCAACCTTAACCAAAAATCAACATTTTTGACCATAATTCAACGTTGATTTAACATCTTTTGCTATCTGGGACCTGTATTGGAGAGCATGTGTGTGAAGAAGCAGGAAGTAAAAAGGAACTCACCTCGTGGTATAACCGGCAAGAGAGAAAGCCTTTGAGCTCCATACTGTTTCAGAAATAATCCATGATATGGCGTTTCATCACAGCAGTATTAAGTTTAGACATAGCTGCCGGGTCCGGCATGAGCTCAGCCCCCTCCTTTTTTTTTTTTTTTTAAAGCTTTATACCCAGAATGACCACTTTTGAAACAGGAAGTGAAATAGAGGGATATGAGGCATGGCTAGAATGGGTGATCGGTTTGGTATTTTGAGCGAAACACTTCATAGACATGTTTTTTATATATTTGAATATATCTGAGACCTATGCTATTGCCTACAAATAGCACGATAGGTGACCTTTAAAGAATGTGTTGAGTTCATGAATTTAGGAAAATGGGATGATTCATTTTGTGTGAAAGCAATGAGAGATGATTCACACATTGACTTCTGTTTCACTGTCTGTTTGAAGACTGTGATATATATATATAATTAAAAACACTTGAAATAATTCCTCTTCCAGAAACAAACAGAGTCTGTGATGTTTCAGGCCTCATTAGATAACACATGTGTTGCTTTCTGGCCTCCATTATCTCCAAGGCTTGAGACTGGATTACTTCCAACACGCTTCTAATCATACGCTTTCAGATGATGACGAATACGATGCATGATGAAGTTGTTGCTTAAAGCTACTACGCGTCCTAATAGAGCCTTTTAAACACTAAGGTTTCAGCCCGCTCTGTTAAACGGTGTGGTGACAGAGAGTATAATCAGATGGCAGTGGATGTAACATCTGTAATGGAGATGGTTATCTTTTTACAGCACACTCAATCTTCCAGGATGTCGTACTCTTTTGAAGATTTGCTTTTTATTGTCGCTTTATATCGTATTTAACATTCCAGCAGAACACTGACATGTGGTTACAAATCACTCTGAAGCTGCTTCGGTGTTTCTCTGAAGAATGAAGAGTTTCAGTAAAATCAACAACAACGCTCCGTGTTAAAACCTAATGGCTGCCATAACTCAACACCTAGCACTTCCCTATAGACCGTGTACCTGTTTGTACGTGCGTGCAAGCGTGTGAGTGTATGTGATTGTGCGTGCGTGTGATCGTGCGTGTGTGTGTGAGAAACATTGATTCCTCTGTTCTCAGATGATTTAGACGGTGTTTGTTTTAAATGAGTCCATTTAATGGCCGCTATGTTTACAAGTCCTGCAGGATGCTTCAGCTGTGGAGGGATTCCAATAGTAAAACAAAACAAATACAGAGACAATTCATCTGTAAAAATACAGTACATACAAATGTGTCTTTTATTAGATGTTACAGGATTTAAGTGGCTGTGTTCGAACACATGAAAACATCCATGAAAACCATACACATTGGTGGAGAAGGTATACAGACCCTTTCCTATAGTGTCTTTACCGGACTGTAAGGTAGTATAATAAGTCAAGTCAAAAGTAAAAGTGCCAAATGCAGAATTGTCTAAAGGTTTAAAAAAGAAAACTCCCAATAAACTCATAAATATTCTAAATAAAAAAGAAAACACGTTAAAGCATTGTTCTTTTCTCATTCTCTGTACTTTGTAGGGTATGGCCTAGTTTAATTCATTACAAAAATCATATGTAGTGGAGTAAAATGTCCAATACCTCCCTTTGCTTAAAGCAAGGTGTCCAAACTACGGCCCGGGGGTCCAATGCGGCCCGGGGGCCACTTTTAATTGGCCTGCAACAAATGCTAAAAGTATAGTGGAATATGGCCCATACCTTTGTTTGTTTTTCTGTATGTGGCCCTCAGTGAAAAAAGATTGGACACCCCTTGTTTGAAGTGACATGAAAACGGAATACTCAAGTAATGTACAAATACCTTGATTTTAATCTAGTTACAATATTTAGATTTACTCAGTTACATAATGTAAAATGCACTTGTGAGGTATTTTTTCACCTGTCATGCAGTGCAGGAGATTTGACGCGATACGGTCTGTGTCTGGTTGTGTGATTTAAGGTTAATTTAAGAGTGTGTGTGCGTGCGCATACATGTCACTGTACATGTCTTTGTCTCAGCGCCTGTGTGTGTGTGCGTGTGTCAAGGACAGCTGTTCCTCCTGCTTCTTGTTAGGCCCTGAGGCAGATCCCCGTCCAGCCTGTCCAAACGCTGCTTTCTTCAGGGGACAGCAAGAGACTCATCGTTCTCCGTCCTTAAGAAATCCTTCCCAGCGGCGATCAACACAATCTGAAACCCACACCACTCAACATTTCTGTTTGTCTAATTTCAGAGCTGGCCGTCCAGGACTTGGAAGTGTTGAATATAATATCGTCTCTCCCTGCATATTTCAAACATCCCTGCCTGTAGATACTGCACAGAGTGCCCTGAATGTGACCTTATTTAACTTTCATTTAACTAACGTGTTCTTGCATCTTTTTTTAATACTGTTTTATTTACTTTTTCTTCATCTGTTCTGTCACCTTTGCTGTGAGAATGTCAATGTCCTCTCTGTGGGACGAAGGGGATTTTTATTTCTGATAACCAGGGACATTTTTTAATACAACCATTACCATACAACTATATGTGACAAGCATGCTCCTTTTAGGACATCCAGGATAAGCGGTAAAGACAACCCCTGGTTTAATGATTCTATATCCTCTCTCATTCGACAGAGAGACACTGCCTGGGCTAAAGCAAAGAAATCGAATATTCCATTAGATTGGAATCTGTATAGGACATTAAGAAACAAATGCACTAAGCTGATTAAAAACTCTAAATGTGCCTACTATCTTAATGCAATACATGACAATTTGAATAACCCTGCAAAGTTTTGGAAACTTGTTAAATCCTCCTCAGGTTCTATCACTCCAAACAGCCTTCCTGATCTCTTAAGGGTAAATCAGAGTGAAATCAAGGGCAAAATGGATATTGCAGACAGCTTTAATAATCATTTTATTTCTGCTGGCTCAATCTTTGATTCTAGCAACTCAGGGATGATCGCTGCAGAAGGAGAGCCAGGTCCTCCGCCACTTGACCCTGATCAACTGTTCACCTTTGCCCCCATCTTGACCTCTCAGGTTCACAAAGCTTTAATGAGCCTAGATGTAAAGAAATCTTCAGGCCCAGACAAGATAGAGCCGTTCTTCTTCAAAGTTGCTGCAGGTCTGATTGCAGAACCCATAACCTCTATTCTGAATCTCAGTCTTTATGCTGGTGAATTACCTAGCTCATGGAAGTCGGCCATGGTTCTCCCCTTGTTAAAGGGCGGAGACCCCTCTGACCTAAATAATTATCGCCCTATTTCCAGACTGTCTGTAATGGCCAAAGTCTTTGAATCTCTTGTAAACGAACAACTGAAAAAGTTTCTAACTGACCATAATATTCTTAGCGAGTCTCAGTCCGGCTTCAGATCAGGCCATAGTACTACTTCAGCGGCTATGCTAGTCTCAAATGACATCATTGAAGCACTAGACAAGAAAAAACACTGTGCAACATTGTTTGTTGATCTGTCTAAAGCTTTTGATTCTGTGGATCATGCATTGCTACTGCAGAGGCTTGGCTGCATAGGTCTTGGCAAAATGGCTTTGAGCTGGTTTAAAAACTATCTATCTGAAAGAACTCAGTGTGTCTCAGGAGAAGATTATACCTCAGCTGCTCTTACTATAAACAAAGGTGTTCCACAAGGCTCTATTTTGGCCCCTGTCTTATTCTCCATCTTTATAAATGAACTAGGAAATGGGATAAACCCAGCACGGTTTCATTTATACGCCGATGATACAGTTGTTTATACAGTGGCTTCCTCTTTAACTCAGGCTATAGAGCTTCTACAGGATGCTTTTAATACACTGCAACACTCCTTGCTAAGGCTAAGACTGGTCCTTAATGCAAAAAAGACCAAGTACATGACCTTCTCTCGCTCTCGAGCTAATACAGCTGTCCCTCCGATTCTTACACTGGAAGGGACATGCCTTGACAAAGTAGCATCCTACAAATATCTGGGCATATGGATTGATGAAAAGATGGCCTTTGATGTTCATATTGGGAACCTACTGAGAAAACTTAGACCTAAACTGGGCTTTTTCTTTCGTTTAAGGAAATGTTTCCCGTCTGAAGCCAGGAAGAGAATTGTGCAGAGTTCCTTTCTGTCTGTATTAGACTATGGCGATGTGATCTATATGCATGCTTCTTCCTCCCTGCTTAAAAAGCTGGACTCTGCGTACCATACTGCTATACGTTTTGTAACGGGTGCAGGCTCTCGCACCCACCACTGCACTTTGTATCAGTCCTTAGGATGGTCCTCTCTGTACCAAAGAAGACAATCACACATGTTGATTTTTATCCTTAAGTCATTGCTAGGTAAGCTGCCCTTATATATCTCCAGACTTCTGTCATTTTATACTTGCTTTTTTAATACTAGACGAGCAGCAAATGGGATGCTTTTAAATGTTCCTTTGATGCAGTCAGAGCTTGGTAAAGCTGCATTCTCCCACTATGCTCCCTTTTTATGGAATACGCTGCAAGTAAAACTTTGTCTAGAGGCACTTCCTACTGTAAATGCTTTTAAAGGTATGCTACGATTAGCCCTTCATGAAACATGTAACTGTTTTACCTGATGCTATTGCTGATGTGATTATGCTTCTTGCCACTGCACAAATGGCCTTCTGTATTTATATTTGAATTGTATGTTTTTTTTGTTTAATGCCTTTGTTTTATGTTGAAACTTGTTGTGTGCCGTGTTGGTCAGGACTCCCTGGAAGAAGAGATCTTGTATCTCAATGGGACATTCCTGGATAAATAAAGGATAAATAAAAATAAAAATAAAATAAAAAACCAAATGAAAAACAAAAAATACAGGAGTTGCAAATTTAGAGAAGGGTTTGTGGTGCTGATGTATGGGAACAATTATTAGATAGTTAACTTCATTAAAACCCATAATATTGCCTTCTACTCAAACCAAGGGTCAATCTCCAGGGCCCAGGAGTTCAAAACTTTTAATCAAATCAGATCCGATCAGATTTTGAAATCCCATTTTTTGTGATCCTGGATCAGACAAATCAGACAGATTTTGTCCCTGGAGTTCAAAGCAATTCAGGATAGGATCGCCCTGATCCAGATTACGACTTTTCAAGATGACTCGATCCTGAATATCAGTGCTTTAATCCTACCGAGCGCCATCTAGTGGACATGAAAAATAATACAAGGAAGACAAGAGACCACATTGCAGAGACTTCTATTGTCCGCAATTACTTTTGAAAGGTGATGACAGATGATGGACTTTTTTTTTGTTGAAGAGATTTTTTATTTAATCTAAATTGCATTTGTGATTGACGATCTTTGTTGTGTTACTTTTATGAGCATAAACATTTATGTCATCAACATTTGGTTGAAAACAAAATAGGCCACCACAAACGTGAGCAAAAATGGAAAAATACAATGTATTTCCCATGAAGGCTAAAAATTGTGTATTATTTCACTTAACAAAGGTTGCCATCTAATTTAAATTGAAACATATTTTAAAATAAATGGTACAGTACATGTTGCTCTGGTAATCCACTGGAAACCCACCCCTCTGGTGGGATCAGGATAATCCAGTTTTTTGGGATCAAACTGATCCCAATCCTGTGTTGTCGGTTTGAACTACCCGTTTTGAAGATTTGATCCAGATTAAAGCTTCGATCGGATATCAAAGTGATCCTAATCCTGCTTTTTGGTTTTGAACTCCCCAAAATCCAAATCTGATCTGATCAGATAGGGATTAAAAGTGTTGAACTCCTGGGCCCAGGTCTGAAAGGTGGAGATGATCCTAAGTGCCTTAAACTTGTATTCACTCTAATGTCCAGCAGGGGGCGACTCCACCGGGTAAAGATAGAAGTCAAATTGTATCGAAGTATATGAGAAAATTACCGTCCTTCTTACTTGTTTCATTGAGTCAGTAAACATGTTCATGGACTCAATTGCTAGTTTCGAGTCTTCTCCAATACAGCATGTTTGCAAATCTTTGAGAAAATAGATGATATGAGGGTATACTTTGGGCTGACAGCTAGCTTCTACTGTTTTGTCCGGTTATGGTGTTGTCAATGTTTTTGTCTGAAAACTTAAAACTGTTGACCTTGTGTTTATTTTATGTAATCGTTTATTTGGCAGGGACAATGCACAGTAATGAACACTTAAAACATTAACATGTATCAAGCGTAACTGTGCCAGGTTTAGCTTTGAGCTAATTTCCATCCGCAGTCCCTCACATAAAACATGTAAGAAGTTTACATTTTACAAACATAGAAAAAACGAAATACATGATATGCAAAAGGTGCAAAAGAGCAAGAGCAGCATACACAAGCATTTATGACATGGTAATGAAATATAGCAGCCACGACATATAAAGTGCAAGAGGAGATACAAGAGCTACATGAAGAGCAAAAGGAGATACAAGAGCTACATCAAGTGGAAAGGAGATACAAGAGCTACATCAAGTGGAAAAGGAGATACAAGTGCTACATCAAGTGCAAGAGGAGATACCCCTGTGTTAAAGTGCATTTAGCGGTGATTGCACGTCTGTTTGTTTCTCAACCATTCTCTGAGTTGACCTTTGAAGCTATTGAGAGTGGGACAATCCCGTATCTCAGTTGGGAGGCTATTCCAGAAAGAGCTGCCTTTAATGGAGAGGAAATGTTGTCCTAAAGTGGTCCGTCTGTGGAGGACCTCACAGTCTCCTCTGGTGTCTGACCTAGCGCAGTGTCCAGTGTGTTGTCTGTGGATGAATTCCCCTAAGAGAGAGGGGGCAAAAAACACATACTTTTAAAAGACTTAAAATGGTCAAAGCTCAAGTAATTGTGTTTTTCAAGGATGGCAGTGGTGGTATGCATGTGGCTTTCTGTCAAACACCTTGATAGCTCTCTTGCACAGCTGTTCTATGGGTTTGTGGCACAAGCAAACGACCAGTATTCAATGTGGGATAGAATCATACAGCGGAGGTATGACTTTGCAGCATTGACAGTTAAGAAAGGTCTAATTTGTTTAAAATGTTGCAAGTTGAATTTAATTGGATACTTTCTTAATATGTTTCTTAAAAGTCAAGTTCGAGTCCAATATGACTCATGACTAGTTCTATTTCTGCTCCGTTTAAAAACACGTTGGATCCTTCTGGTTTGACTGGTCGTTTACTGAACATCATGCATACTGTTTTTGTTTACGTTTAACTGTAAGCAAATGTTGTTCAGCCAGTGTTGAACCTTGTCCAAAGCATTTGAGAGACAAGATGAGATCATTTCAGTGTTCTTCCCGTGTATAAAGATGACCGCATCATCGGCATACATTTGCACATTCAACTTTTTTAAGTTCTACCCTGAGCCTGTTTTTCAGGTTTCAGGCTCGAAAATGACATTCCCAGAACAAATGACCATATCTTCCCTTCTAAAAGGGTTAAATTAATAATCTTTTTTCTCAAAGTAATGATAAACCTGTGAGTTGGATGTAGAATAGTCAGAATCAATATAGATGTTTTTTATTTTAAAGAAAATTCAGATTGAACATGGTAAAAAACTGTAAATTATAGTGCCCGTCCAAAATATATTTTGTATTTATAGTGAGAACTAACCTTGGATGATGGGTTAGTAGACTACAAGCTTTAGGAATCCAAAGTACAACATATAATAAGTACCCTGTATCAAGATTGATGCAAAACAAGTGATATTTGACCTTTTTAGACAGATTTAGCAAAAATAAACCTCTTCTGGGGCCATTTGGGTGGATTTTCCATATCTCTGGCCCCCCTTGCTGGATTTTGACATGTGACATCTCTTTCTGACCGTCAGAGCCAATGGAATTGAGCGGAACTCCCACCTAGTCCTTATTTGGTAATGTGTGTGTGTTAGACTGCCGCATAGCCAAGACCGGAAGCAGCAGCCACTCTGGTGGCAACCATTAGCAGCTAACTTTTGCTCTGCGATTTTTACATAAAAATGGAATTATGGATTATAAATGAAATAATTTTTTTATACGGAGACGTTAAAAACCTATGGATTAACCGATTCAGCCGCGTTTTTTCTCGTTTTAATGCCATTGAACACGTCTTTTGATCAGATTGACAGCTACGGTGAGACGATCTCCCTAGAAGCTACGTAAAGGTACATGTTGTGATGTCTGTGTTTGCTTCCCCTGTCGCGAGTTCGGATCACTCAGTGATGATACTATATACCTAAATAATCTGTGGAACCTCAGCTTTAATCGGATATCTTGTATGTGCAGCTACGATAAGTAATAAGGGTACTTTTATCTTGAGTTCTGTGCCAATGTCCGTTAGCATTTTTCGCTAAGGGGTCATTTAGATGCTTCTTATGAGACTTGTGTTTTGTTTTGGTAAAAACGGTTTGCATATCGTCAATTAGCTGAGATTATTCCCGTTAATCTGGTATAACACATTAATAGGTTCTTAAATATTAAGATCCCCTGAGACACAGTGTCGTGAACAAAAACAACAGGGTCCCCACCGGCGGGGTCCTTGAGGTTTAACAGGTTAAAGTTAAGTGTACCATTTTGGTCTGCTTCAAACGTTTTACTATCATTCTTAGTTTTACTTTGAGTAATCCTCTCAAAAATGAGGATAGTAACAGCAGGAATGCCAAAATCAAGGCATCGTAACTATAAACAAACCAGTCATGGTAACTATATCAACCTTTTAGATACCCAGACTAACATACTATTTCTTATGCTAGAACAATATCTAGTATTTCCCAAAGCATATTGTGTCAAATGTAATTTGCCAAAAACACCAGGATATCCTAATGCATCCCGTAGTGCTGTAGCGACGCGTCGACGTCATCGACTTCAAAATATCGTCGATGACATATTTCCGCGTCGACGCGCCGCTACACACACGTGGGTCACCCAAAGCAACAAGCAGTTCGCAATCGCACTTCAAACACAATGGAGACTGAAACGGCTACCACCTCCTCCTCACAGGATTGCGCACGAAGCCCTCAAACGAAAACATCTCGCCCTAGGTCTTCAAAAGCATGGGAATATTTTAAAGTTAGTCCAAAACGCAAAGATATTGTCATTTGCAGTCTTTGCCAAATGGAGTTGGCATATCACACAAGCACAACGACTATGTTGGAACATTTAAAGCGGAAGCTAGCTGTGGTAGCTACCATTAGCAGCTAGCATTTGCTCTCCGATTTTTACATAAAAATGGAATTATGGATTATAAATTCAATCATTTTTTATACATAGACGTTAAAAACCTATGGATTAACCGATTCAGCCGCGTTTTTTCTCATTTTAATGCCATTGAACACGTCTTGATCAGATTGACAGCTACGGTGGTGAGACGATCTCCCTAGAAGCTCTGTAAAGGTACGTGTTGTGATGACTGTATTTGCTTCCCCTGTCGCGAGTCCGGATCACTCAGTGATGATACTATATACCTACATAATCTGTGGAGTCTCAGCTTTAATCGGATATCTTGTATGTGCAGCTACGATGAGTAATAAGGGTACTTTTATCTTGAGTTCTGTGCCAATGTCCGTTAGCATTTTTCGCTCATGGGTCATTTAGATGCTTCTTATGAGACTTGTGTTTTGTTTTGGTAAACATGGTTTGTATCGTCAGTTAGCTGAGATTATTTCCGTTAATCTGGTATAACACATTAATAGGTTCTTAAATATTAAGATCCCCTGAGACACAGTATCATGAAAAAAACAAAAATGTACATTACGTTTTTTTTACATTACGTTTTTTATGAATTGAACAACAGAAAAATAATCGTTAGATTAGTCGACTAATCGATCAAATAATCGCCCGATTAATCGTTTTCGAAATAATCGTTTCCCCCCAGCACTAGCATCCAGAAGGATTGTCCAGTATGAAAGCCAGCATGCTTTTCTGATCCTCAAGAACTTTCACAGAGGATATATGAGGAAAAGGGTTCAAGTTTCAGGTACCTTCTCATGACAAAAGGGCTGCAGAATGTTTACAAAGTTTGTGATTTGGAAAGCAGTGAAATTGACTTGAATGCCCACTTAACCCTGTGAACAACAAGTGTCAATCAATCAACCAATCAATCAATGTTTATTTATATAGCCCAATATCACAAATGTTACATTTGTCTCAGTGGTCTTCACAGTGTGTACAGAATATCAGTATGACAATACGACACCCTCTGTCCTTAGACCCTCACATCGTACAAGGAAAAACTTCCAAAGAAAACCCAGTTTAAAGGGAAAAATGGGAGAAAACTCAGGGAGAGCAACAGAGGAGGGATCCCTCTCCCAGGACGGACAGACGTGCAATAGATGCCGTGTGTAAATTGAAAAGATAATACATTTGCAACATAGGTAGTCCAAATGTTTGGAAATGCATGTGTGTATAATAGGAAGATGAATCCACGAGGATATCCATCCAGGACCACAGCCACGGCTCAAGATCCAGCGCTCGCGATCCAGGACACAGGACCGCAGGATCATCCATGACTCCGGATCCCAGCGTATATAGACACCAAAAAGAAAGACATTTGGGGAAGCTGGGTTAATCGGAACATGAGAGTACACAGGTATAGACAGAGAGAAGGAAGAAGTAAGATGTCCCCCGACAAACTAAGCCTATATCAGCAAAACTAGGGGCTGAATCTAATCAGCCCTAACTATAAGCTTTATCAAAAAGGAAGGTCTTAAGCGCACTCTTAAAAACGGATAGGGTGTCTGCCGCCCGAACACAAACTGGAAGCTGATTCCACAAATGTGGAGCTTGATAAGAAAAGGCTCTGGCTCCCATTGTACTTTTAGAGACTCTAGGAACAACCAACAACCCTGCATTCTTGGAACGCAATGCCCGAGTAGGACAGTAGGGTATAATGAGTGCTTTAAGGTAAGATGGCACCTGCCCATTAAGGGCTTTGTAGGCGAGAAGAAGAATTTTAAATTCTATCCTGTGTTCTATAGAGAGCCAGTGTAAGGCAGCCAGAACAGGAGTAATGTGGTCCCTTTTCCTAACTCTGGTTAGTACACGAGCTGCAGCATTTTGAATCAGCTGAAGCGACTTGACTGACTTCTTGGTACTGCCTGATAATAAAGAGTTACAATAATCCAGCCTAGAAGTAACAAATGCATGGACTAGTTTCTCTGCATCGTTTTGAGGCAAGATATGCCTGATTTTTGCAATGTTACGTAGATGGAAGTAGGCGGTCCTTGAAATTGATTTTATGTGGGCGTTAAAGGATAAATCCTGATCAAATATAACACCAAGATTCCTTATAGTCTCACTGGAGGCCAAATTAATGCCATCCATAGTTAGTATATCTTTAGATAATTTGTTTCATAGATTCTTTGGGCCAAGTACAATAACTTCAGTTTTGGTCATGTTTAACATCAAAAAGTTTAAGGTCATCCACGTTTTTAAGTCCTTAAGGCAGTCTTGAATTTTATTTAGATGATTAATTTCATCAGGCTTGATTGATAAATATAGTTGAGTATCATCCGCATAACAATGAAAGTTTACAGAATGATTCCTTATAATATTGCCTAACGGAAGCATATATAATGTAAACAAAATAGGTCCGAGCACTGAGCCCTGTGGCACTCCATGGCTAACTTTGGTTTGCGTGGAAGATTCATCGTTAACACGTACAAACTGAGAGCGTTCAGATAGATAGGACCTAAACCAGCCTAAAGAAGTTCCCTGTATGCCAACTAAGTGCTCTAGTCTTTGCAATAGGATATCATGGTCGATAGTATCAAATGTAGCACTGAGATCGAGCAAAACAAGAATAGAGACAAGTCCCTTGTCTGAGGCTATTAGAATGTCATTTGTGACTTTAACCAGAGCTGTCTCTGTGCTATGATGTGTTCTAAAGCCGGACTGAAAATCTTCAAATAAATCATTGTTTTTTAAGTAATCACACAACTGTTTTGCGACCGCTTTCTCAAGAATTTTTGAGAGGAACGGAAGATTAGAAATAGGTCTATAGTTGGCTAAAACCTCTGGATCGAGGTTGTGCTTTTTAAGAAGCGGTTTTATCACTGCTACTTTGAATGATTGTGGAAAATAGCCTGATAATAAAGACATATTCATAATATTTAATAAAGAAGTGCTAATTAATGGAAAAACTTCCTTCAACAGCTTGGAATTGGGTCTAACATGCACGTTGATGGTTTAGAAGAGAGAATCATTGAATGTAATTGTTCAAGGTTAATGGCTGAAAAGCATTCTAGTTTACTATCTAGTGTAATATTAGAACTTACGGTTCCGGGAGCTGTTGATAACACTATACTGGTCAAAGGTAAGAGGTCATTAATTTTGTTTCTAAGAGTAACAATTTTATCGTTAAAAAAGCACATAAAATCATTACTACTGAGTGCTATGGGAATAGAAGGCTCAATGGAGCTGTGGCTCTCTGTCAGCCTGGCTACAGTGCTGAAAAGAAATCTTGCATTATTCTTATTCTCATCTATTAATGAAGAGTAGTAGGCTGCTCTCGCTTTACGCAGTGCTTTCTTATATTCATTGAGAGTAATATGCCAAATCAAACGAGATTCTTCAAGTTTAGTGGAACGCCATATCCTTTTAAGTTGTCTAGACTTTTGCTTTATTTTGCGGGTTTCGGCATTATGCCATGGAGCTAATCTATGTTGTTTTATTTTCTTCTTTTTCAAAGGAGCAACAGAGTCTAATTTTATTCGCAGCGCATCTATAGCACTATCAACAACATGATCAATTTGGGGTGGTGTACATTTTGTATAAGTTTCCTCCCCTACATGCAGACATGCTATCGAGTTAAGTATTGGTGGAATCTCTTCCTTAAATGTGGCTATAGCACTAACAGATAGGTTTCTGCTGCAAGAGCTTTTGACTAATGCTTTGTAGTCTCGTAATAGTACTTAATACTGATAAAGCAGGATTATGCGGTTCGACTAATAGTTGCTCAATTTCAATACCATAAGTCAGAACAAGGTCGAGAGTGTGATTATAGCAGTGGGTTGGTTTATTTACACTCTGACAGAAACCAACTGAATCTAATATAGAGTTAAATGCGACAGTAAGGCTATTTTTATCATCGTCAACATGAATATTAAAGTCACCTACGATAATTACTTTATCTGTTTTAAGAACCAAAGTTGATAAAAACTCAGAGAATTCTGAATAAGGACCTGGTGCACGATACACTGTAACAAATAAGATTGGCTGCAAAGTTTTCCAGGTCGGATGCGTAAGACTAAAAACGAGGCTTTCAAAGGAGGTATAATTTAATTTTGGTTTAGTATTGATAAGTAAACTTGAGTCAAAGATTGCTGCAACTCCACCTCCTCGGCCCGTGCCTCGAGCAATATGAGTGTTGACATGGCTGGGTGGAGTGGCCTCATTTATGCTGACATATTCTTCATGTCTCAACCAAATTTCAGTGAGACAGCATATATCAATATTATAATCTGATATTAAATCATTTACCAATATTGCTTTAGATGCTAGAGATCTTATGTTTAAGAGACCACATTTAATCTTCCTGTTTTGTTGCACTGTAGTAGTTGTTACATTTACTTTTATTAGGTTATTATGTATGACACCTCTATTAGGTGTCCAATCTTAACGACTCTTACAAGATAGACATTTCTTCACATGTTGAAAAAGACTGAAACAACACTCATCAATTCGATAAAAAAAGATCAACACAATGTACTAAAATACCCTTGTGGTGAGGTTGTTGCTTCAATTGCTGTCCAAATGATCTTTGAATCTTAGCTAACAAGGAAAGAGACATAACATTTTTAAATGTTTAATGTGTAAAGTTTTGTCAGCTCTTTTTTGTGTTTAATTACTTTGGTTCATGTTATTTAAATTGTTCTGTCCCTGTAGGCCTATGTCTCATTTAACTTACTGGCTACTTTGTGAGAAATGTCTTCCAACAAACTCCTAGCTAAGCATTTTACCAGCATCTCGGAAAACTTTTCTTTCAGCTTACAGCGGCTTTTCAGCAATGCATTTAAAACCCCCCTGAGGTTTCACCTGCAGCTACCCTCACACACCCAGAGATACAACGAATCTCATAAAGGAATATTAGAAAAGACTTGGCTCCCACTTTCCTCTCTGCGGAATAAAATGCAATAAATTAAACACCGCACACAGACACACATGTCTCTCTAGAGGGCAGTTACCTAACTGTTACAAAATGTTTAGTCAAGTAAGGTAAGCGTGGATGCTCCTAAGATCTTCTAATGATTACTAATGCATGCAGCTGCACCATCCTTTAACCTCTCTGCAGAAACACAGCCAATATTTGTTCTTCCCAGCATGTTTATTCTAAACTAAAAGCTGCACAGGTGTCTCTTTTAAAACTCAATAATGCTGTGCATGCCAATTTGGGGTTTCTTTTTGGTCTTGGAGTTTTAAAGAGGACATATTATGCTCAGTTTCAGGTTCATCAAAAGAGGTCTTCTCATACTGCCTGTGCTGCAGGCACCTGTGCTTTCATTCATTGGTTAGCTTAGAGATGTCCCGCCCCTTAGCCAATCACGAACATCATGATGGAGCGCTAGCCAATGGAAGCATGAGTGATACATAGTGATGTCCCTATTTTACGGAAGTACAAAACTGTATCGTACGATGTCTAACTTTTTACTCTTCGTGTCTCTTTTAGTTTTTTTTTTACATACATTCAACCTAAACTTTGCACTCTGGAATGAATCCATCTATATTTTGAGAATACAATTTGAAGCAAACAGCCCCGATACTACCCTCAGTATGCATTGTGCTTTATAAATACATCTGGCTTTTCTATCAGCAGTGATACCATCTTTAATGCATTAGCTGGAAAAATAAAAATCCCTCCATTTCCCCTGAAATTACCTTGGCAGGTAATACCGCAGAAATGCCCATATTGCAGATATCACACATGACCCCTGCTGATTGGAGCCACACTTAATACTGCAAAGATTATTTTTGCTTTGCCCTGAGACGGGACCTCTGCAGGAACCTCTTCCTCGACTGAAACAGAGTTCAGGCTTTCCAAATGTCCCTCCGGAAAGCAGCGGCTGATGTTAATCCAAACAAAAGAAGTGAGAAATAAAACCCAAAGATAACACATTTTAGAGCAGAGTGGAAACCAGGCCTTCACTGTGGACAATAAAAAGAGGAGGAAGATAATAAGAGAAATGTCTTTAGGTTGATCAGCCATTTTAAACAATTGCTACACAATAAATACTCTGATCTTTAACTTAACAAATACATAATTTGCTAATTGTTGTGTTCAAATGTCTATTTTGTGCCTCTACTTTGACATTTTTACATGCATTAATGTTCAAAAAGCTCTATATTTCTCTCATACTGCCTGTGTATCTCAACATCTGACTTATGTATAGTACTTCTACCTCTGTCTGGGAGTCATGTTTTATTGGCGTATTAGAGTACACACATTATAGCCTGAAGCAAGGGGGTCCACGGTTTGTTTTGTATACGGGCAATCCCCACAGGAGCAATTAGGGGTGAAGTGTCTTTCCCAGGGACACAACGACATGCTGACTGCAGTGGGGTTTGAACCTGTGACCCCCGATCCGAACACCAATGCACTAACCCACTGCGCCACTCTCCCTATCACGTTCAATGTGTTGGAGCGCTAGCCAATAGAAGCTTGAGTGTTTGGGAAGTAAACAAAGGAGTCAAATGGAGGCGTTTCAAGCAGGGGGGGGGGGGGGAGTTTGTGGGAGAGAAACTCCCTCTGGAGGGAACACAGGGGGTGTTTCTCAATCGCGAGTAAAGCTTTCTCCAGAGCCACTATTTCAAGCATACTACGTCATCGAGTGCCGCCGAAGTACTGTTCCAATGTCCAGCATACTTGGAAATCTACCGAGCCCGGCGTACTTCGTTTGGAGACATTTCGAGGCTGCACATGTGTAGACTCCGCGGTCTTAAAATCCCCACAATGCTTTGCGCACGGACCAATTTCCCCAAATCTGTGGCGGATAATGTAAGGCGGGGCCTCTCGTATGACGCACACCTGCACACTTGCAGTTCGCCTGTTCCACTCTTCGTTTTCCGAATGCCAGGAAGGATTCTTGCCTCGCTTCTGAAGCAAGACGCTCGGAAGACATGTGCTACCAAGCAAGCGTATACTCGCGATTGAGAAACAACCAGGGATTTTATCCTTTGCAGACCATTTACATGCACACAAACCTATAACACACTACAGGAAAGGGGAAACCACACAAAAACATTATAGGGCCTCTTTAAAGAATTTGCAAACGTATGCAAACAGAGAAAAACATGCAATATATACGTGCAACAGAAGTTGTGAGACAATAAAAATGTAAACTGTATTTAAATGTTGCTTTGATTCTAAAAAAAAATTGAATATTTGTTGTCTATTGCAATAAACCTTGGTCCACTAACTCGGAATACGAATATGGATGGAGAGAACTCAGCAGTTATTAGGCCACAGGCAGTTGTATTAACGTTTAACAGGGAATACAAATATACAGGACTTTATATTGGCTTCTGCAGAGAGGCTTTCTGAGATTGCAGGGTTTAAATGGAGGTTAAAGTTCTCCTGTCATCTATAAAACCATGTACTGTATGACACCAAGCATGTGTTGGTGTGAAGGTCGATGTGTTATGACGTTGTTTATGAATGTGTTTGTGTGGATGGATTCTGTGTTCTATCAAAACAGATAACCCAGCAAACCCAAAAGGCTTCACGATTCGTACAGACATGAATATGATTAAATGTTAACTCAGTATTTTACTAAATCTACTCCACGACCACTCATTTCTTAATATTCAGCCCTCGTGAGTCCTCGGGGAGAGCATTAGTAGCAGCAGATGCCGGGTAATTGTAATATCCAAAATTCCCTCAAAGATATCAGCGATCTTTGCCTCGCTGCCATGCTGAGAGGAATCCCACGAGTCGAACAATTTACTAAATGATTCCTGCGACAACTTTATCTCTTTTCGAGCAGCTCTAAGTTTTAAATGTTGTCGTGTCTCGTCAAATGTGTTTTGTTTATGTATTATGTCTGTCATTCCAAGTCTAGTCAGGTTTTCATGTTATTTCACGTCATGTCATGTCTGTTATTTATGTCATTTATCTCTGGTCAAATCCCTGTGTTTCACATCATGTCTCGTTTTCCATTTCCTGTTTCATTTTGTACTTACCTCTTGTCTCATTTCAGGCCCTGTTACTTTGTGTGTTTTCCCGCCATGGTCAGCGTCTGCCCCGCCCCTGATTGTTTCCACCTGTTCCCACTCACCTCTTGTTTAAAGGTCCCATGTCATGGCCATTTCTACTGATCATAATTCCATTGTTGAGGTCTACTAGAATAGATTTATATTGTGCTATGTTCCAAACTCACATTGGTTTCTCACAGCATCTCTGTAGACTATGTGTATTCACTCTCTGTCCTACACGGCTTGTTGGAGCTCCGGCTTGTTATTTTGTTATTTTTTACAGATTTAAGTTAATCTTAAATTCTCCTTTTGTTACGCTTGTTTTTCCTCCTTGTGTGCGCTTTTGCTTTAATCCACTCTGTTAAAAGGGATTTTCTGTTTGCTTGAAATTAAAAGAATGTGTTTGCTACATTCAAGACTGTCTCTGGGTCGTGCATTTGGGTTCTCCAGTGTGTGTCAAGGTCGTGACACATTTAAGTTTAAAAAATGCTATCTTCAATGTATTTGGTTTACCCCACATCTCTTTTTGTAAGGCTTATCACCATCTATGCAGATAGTTGTGGGTCTTATTTGCTCAGCCTTTAAAATATTAATGTTCTGCCTACACACAAACTGTACAATGGAGCGAATGGATTTTCATGTGTGGCTATAAAAGTATTGAATAGAATAGAAACATCTTCACAGAATCAATACTGTAAGCCATAACCCTCACTGTGAACTTATTGAAAATACGTTTTGAAGAAGAAAGTGACTTTTTAAAGTAAATGATTTTCAGTGTATCTGTGTATCTGTGTTATCGTGTTGCACTGTTAGAGAAGTGACCTAAGACTTTCATCGGCATAACTTCACTGTTGCTATTTTCGTATGACAAAATGAAGAACCTTGAAACCATGAAGAGCACAAACAAAAATCCTTTCATCTCCATTAGGATTGGAGGGTTTAAATGGAAGTGAAATGTCTTCTGTCATCTATAAACCACATGCACTGTATGACACCAAGAACGTGTTTGTGTGAAGGTCGATGTGTTTTGACGTTGTTTATGAATGTGTTCCTGTGGATGGATTTTCCTCTCCTACCCAAACACATATCTCAGCAAACCCTAACGGCTTCTAAATATAGAGACATGAATATGATTACACATTCACGATGTGTTATTTTGGTTAAAGTGGTACAAATCAATGTTTTCATAAGACATGATCTGGTGTAATGTAAAATGTGTAATTAACTAATTATCACACAGTTTCCCTCCGTTTTTAGCAGCTTCTTTTTCTTTTGAAACTGTTTTGGTTTACTCTGATGGCTCCAGTCTGTTTTCAAATGGGCATTCCACTTTCATTGATGCAGGAATAAGTCATAAAACAAAGAAATAAGTTAGCATGTCACGACTTCTGGCTCCCTCTTGATGTTTTTCTGGTAAGAGGCCTAACAAAAGGTCTGTGGTAAACACAAGGTTAAGAGATGTAATGTTTTTTACTGCCTATTACAGTATGTGTCTTTTCTGAAATCTATGTGTCTTTAAAAAATGGCGGCTGCTAACAAGTGAGAAAATGAGACTAATGGAGCTCAGCGCAAGTTCAACCAGGAAGACCGTCTTTACTCATTCATTCACATCTTTCCAGCTTACTACTCTCTCTCCTCTCAGTCAGTGATCGGGGGCGTCACTCCCCAGCTAAACCTATCACCTCGCCTCTTCCCACAAGCCATCATAGTGTAACCCTTTAAATCTGCTCTCTCCCCTTCCTCACACGCATCCCTCCTCCAGTCCTTCCACCTTCCTTTCTTCCAAGTCCAGGGTCGAGCTTAAACCACTCCTCTTCCGACCGACCTCCATCAATCCCTTCATGCCTCCACCACCACCAGCATCTAGATCCCAGGGGGGGTTTATTGGCTCAGTGTTCCCCTCCCGGATGATACTCCCGCACAACGGGGTCTAATCGCCAAACACCATTACATGTGTGACACGATGGACTCACAAGAACTCAGACGCACGATTCCTTCTTGACTTCAGAACTATCTTTTAATATAAAAAAGACTTCTCAAAGTACAAAGGTATCTAGGATCTACTAGGACACTCAAAAGTTCACTAGGCTCTACTAGGTTGCTCAAAGTTACACGAGGAAATACAGACATGGACTTAGTGTTGAGACAAGACGAACCGACAAAAGACAACAGAAAAACAGGGCTACATATACACAACAGTTAATGAGGCACAGGTGCAAACAATCCAGAACAGGAGATCACTATCAAGCTGACAAGTGACACACCACCACAGGAAGTGATGACACCTGAAACAAGAGGACAGAGTCAACATCAAAATAAAACTGCAAGGCCACCAGAATAAACACAAAACAATAAGCTCACAGACTCCAACGCTGAAACCTTACAGTACCCCCCCTCTTACGGACGGCTCCAGACGTCCCTGAAGCCTGAGACTGTTCTCTATCAAAGTCAGATATAAGGGTCATGTCCACAATGAAGCTGCCTGGGATCCAGCACCTCTCCTCTAATCCGTACCCTACCCAGTCGACCAGGAACTGTCTACCTCTGCCCCTCTTCCTTTCAGACAGTATTTTGTCCACAGTGTATACTTGACCCCCGTCGACAATCCGGGGAGGTGGAGGGGGCGTGGAGGCGGGGACCAGTCTGCTCTCTTTGACTGGTTTCAACTTGCTGACATGAAACGTGGGGTGGACCTTGATGGACTTTGGAAGACATAAACGGACAGCAACAGGGTTAATCACTTTGGCTATGGGAAAAGGACCAACGAACCGGGGAGCCAGCTTCCTGGAGGCGACATGGAGAGGAAGATCCTTGGTAGATAGCCACACTCGTTGTCCGGCCTGGTACTTGGGGGCTGGACGTCGTTTCCGGTCGGCCAATACCTTCATGCGAACGGCACTCCTCTGCAACATATGGCGAACTCCCGCCCAGACCCGACGGCAGCGGCGAACCAGAGCATGGGCTGATGGTACGGTGACCTCCTTCTCGAGCTCCGGAAACAATGGAGGTTGGTATCCATGGACACATTGAAACGGGGAGATACCAGTGGCTGATGTGGGTAAAGTGTTGTGCGCATACTCCACCCAAATCAGATTCTTACTCCAGGTGGTAGGTTTCTCGGACGCTAGACATCTCAAACAGGTCTCCAAATCCTGATTCATCCTCTCCGCTTGTCCATTCGACTGTGGGTGGTATCCGGAGGTCAGACTAACAGTGGCTTGGATTAGGTGACAAAACTCCTTCCAAAAACGTGACACGAACTGAGGGCCTCGGTCTGAAACGACATCACTGGGGAAACCATGGATCCTGAACACATGGGACAACATGGCCTCTGCTGTTTCTTTGGCATTAGGTAACTTGGGCATGGCGACAAAGTGTGCCATTTTAGAAAAACGATCAATCACAGTGAGTATGGTGGTATTACCTGCCGATGTTGGTAATCCCGTCACAAAATCCAACGCAATGTGAGACCATGGTCTGTTGGGAATGGGCAGAGGTTGGAGAAGACCTGCCGCAGCTTGCCGAGAAGTTTTGTTCCTGGCGCACACAGGACATGCCGCCACATATTCTGCAACATCCTTCCACATCCCCGGCCACCAGAATCTGTGTCTCACCATGAACAGGGTCCTTTTGTTTCCAGGATGACAGGTAAGTACAGACGTATGGGCCCAATGAACAACTTGAGATCGAAGTTGCTCCGGCACAAACAAGCGATTCTGAGGACACCCTCTTGGGACAGGATTTCCAACGTTTGCCTGTTTGACCTTGGCTTCAATGGGCCAGGTCACCCTCCCTATCACTCGGTCTGGCCGTAGAATGGGATCTGGACTCTTGGGGACTGGCTCAGGATCAAACATCCTGGAGAGTGCATCAGGCTTTCCATTCTGCGAACCAGGTCGATATGACAGAGTGAACCTAAATCTGTTAAAGAACAAAGCCCATCTGGCCTGCCTAGAGTTCAAACGTTTGACCTTCCTGATGTATTGCAGGTTTTTGTGATCCGTCCAGACCAGGAAATCCTGCTCCGCTCCCTCCAACCAGTGCCGCCACTCCTCCAAAGCAATCTTCACCGCCAACAGTTCCCGATTTCCCACGTCGTAATTCCTCTCAGCAGAAGATAGCTTACGGGAGAGATATGCACATGGATGAAGCTTGTTGTCCTCCGCTGATATCTGGGACAGTATAGCTCCAACGCCGTCGTTGGAGGCGTCCACTTCCACCACAAACTGTCGGTGGCGATCAGGTACCGTCAGGATGGGAGCTGTGGTGAACCTCCTCTTCAGTTCCAGGAAAGATTTCTCTGCCTGTGGATTCCACACAAACTGAACATGGGGAGAGGTAAGGGCATGGAGAGGAGAGGCAATAGCACTGAAATTGCGTATGAACCGTCTGTAAAAGTTAGCAAACCCCAGGAATTGCTGAACTTTCTTTCTAGAGTCTGGCGTGGGCCAATTAGCCACGTCACTGACCTTAGCTGGGTCCATTTCCACCTTGTTAGGGGAAATCACAAAGCCCAAAAATACCACAGAGTTCACATGAAACTTGCATTTTTCGGCCTTTACAAACAAATGGTTAGCCAGGAGTCTCTGAAGAACAAGGTGAACATGGTTAACATGAGTTTTCTTATCTGGGGAAAAGATGAGAATATCATCGAGATACACAAAACAGAAAACATTCAGGAAATCTCGTAACACATCATTAATGAGGGCTTGGAAAACAGCAGGTGCATTGCAAAGTCCAAAAGGCATTACCAAATATTCATAATGTCCCGTAGGTGTATTGAAACCCGTTTTCCACTCATCCCCCTGCCGGATGCGCACAAGATGATACGCATTCCTTAAGTCAAGCTTGGTGAATATCTTGGCTCCCTGTAACAGATCGAATGCCGTAGAGATGAGTGGAAGGGGATATCTGTTCTTAACTGTGATCTGATTAAGTGGACTGTAATCAATACAGGGCCTTAATGAACCGTCCTTTTTCCCTACAAAAAAGAAACCTGCTGCTGCTGGGGATGATGATGGCCGAATCAAGCCAGCTTTGAGTGATGATCCGATATACTCTTCCATGGCCTCCCTTTCAGGACCAGAGAGAGAATACAACCGTCCTTTGGGGATAGTAGAGCCCGAGAGAAGGTCTATGGGGCAATCATACGGTCTATGGGGAGGCAAGGAAGTAGCTCGTGTCTTGTTAAACACCTCCTTAATGTCAAGGTAACACTCTGGCACTTTGGATAAGTCAGGAAAGTCAGAATGTTTAGAAGAAGTGACAATGTCCCTATCTGACGCCTGTTTAAAGTTCCCAGATCTGGGCGGTCCACTCGAAACTGTATGAGAGGCTAAACATGAACGAGAGCACTCACTCCCCCACCCCTTAACCTTTCCTGTAAGCCAGTCCATGTGAGGGTTATGTTTAACAAGCCACGGGTAACCCAAAATGAGAGGCTGTTGAGCCGAGTTAAATAAATGAAAGCTAATACGCTCACGGTGCTCCTGATCTATGACAATTTCTATGGGTTCCGTGCGATGAGTAACTGTACATAACAGGCGGCCATCCAACGCGCTAGCCTCTAATGGCTGATCTAAAAGGACAATGTTTAAGTTCAACTCTTTAGCCAGCTCCCAGTCTAACAAGCTCTCATCAGCCCCAGAATCAATTAATGCATCCTGAGTCACAGTTTTATCATTCAGTTTCATTTGTACCTGAGTCAGTCTTCTCGAGGAAGGGTTGAAAGAAGTCACTCGGCTCACCAGCGTCCCTTTTCCCGCTGATGAGCCTGATCTTTTGCCCGACAGGCTGCCAGAACATGACCCTGCTGGCCGCAGTAGAAACACAGCCGCTCCCGTAGGCGGCGCTGACGTTCCTCCGGAGTGAGTTTGGCTCTTCCGAGCTGCATCTGTTCCTCCGCGGCGCTAGGGGGCGCTGGTCGCTCTGGAGACGAAGTCCGGGTATTACTCCGCCAACCGTAGTGTTCCCTCTGTAACTCCCGTCCGGACAGTGGAATGAAAGCTGTTTTCTCCCGACGTCTCTCTGCTAGACGTTGGTCCACCCGGATAGCCATGGCGATGAGCGAGTCCAATTCTACAGGCAACTCTAATGGAGCTAACTGATCCTTTATGGGATCCGCTAATCCATGCAGAAACGCATCAAAAAGAGCCGCTGAGTTCCATCCACTCTCCGCTGCCAGGGTCCGGAATTCAATCGCGTAATCCGCCACTCTCCTCTGCCGTTGTTTGATGTTCACCAGGGCTCTCGCTGACTCTCTCCCGGGTGCTGTCTGGTCAAAAATGTCTTTCATAGAATCCATGAATACCCTTAACGACTGGCAAACAGGCGAGTCTCGGGCCCATTCAGCTGTTGCCCAGGCTCCTGCTCTTCCCGTCAAGTGAGATACTATGAAAGCTACCTTAGCTTGATCTGTGGGAAATGCTGCGGGCTGATGTTTGAAATGGAGATCGCACTGTATCAGGAATGGACGACAGTTTACAGAATCCCCGGAGAACTTCTCCGGTGAAGCGAGGCAGAGTGAAGACGATGGCATGGGTATTTGAACAGCAAACCCGACCTCCGCTGGACCGGAAAACTCTGCCGCAGGAACAGCAGGACGTGCCTCGAGGTGCGTAAGTATGTCACGCATCTTTTCCGCCAGGTGATTTATTTCCGTTGTCACTGTTGACTGGAAGTGTTGCTGACGGGCATTTAAGTCCTGAACCCCCTGGTTCATTGTTGTCAGCTGTTCCTCATGGTGATGCATGCGTGTTCCTTGCGCCTGCAAAGCCGTCTTTAACACGGTGGAATCGGCTGAGTCCATCTTGTTTGGTCGGTTCGTTCTGACACGATGGACTCACAAGAACTCAGACGCACGATTCCTTCTTGACTTCAGAACTATCTTTTAATATAAAAAAGACTTCTCAAAGTACAAAGGTATCTAGGATCTACTAGGACACTCAAAAGTTCACTAGGCTCTACTAGGTTGCTCAAAGTTACACGAGGAAATACAGACATGGACTTAGTGTTGAGACAAGACGAACCGACAAAAGACAACAGAAAAACAGGGCTACATATACACAACAGTTAATGAGGCACAGGTGCAAACAATCCAGAACAGGAGATCACTATCAAGCTGACAAGTGACACACCACCACAGGAAGTGATGACACCTGAAACGAGAGGACAGAGTCAACATCAAAATAAAACTGCAAGGCCACCAGAATAAACACAAAACAATAAGCTCACAGACTCTAACGCTGAAACCTTACAATGTGTCTGTGTATTCCCGGCAATAAATATATATCGTTGTATCAAAAGAAAACGTGTGTCTCCTGATTGAACTAACATACTCCCACTGACACAAGTCCACCTTTAGCGTGAAGTCATGTGACCGTGCTGTAGTTCCTTCGTAGCCTAACATTGGCTTTTGACTTCTGCCGATTGCAGAATCATAAGTTTCATAAACACATGGTTTCCAAAGAAAACTCAATCCCCTTGCTTCGTGTCGATGGAGCGATGTTTACTTCCACGTCGGCTTACCGCTCTGTTAGTGTCAGGAATCGTGACTCCAAGATACATATCCTGTGAGAGAAAAGGAAGGACTTCATTACGCAATGGGTTAACGGGAACATGTTTTATGGATTGGTGAGATGGACGCTTCATGCATACATTATGAGATAATGTACCCCATTTGTTCCATAATGACTTGACATCAGCAGCAGTTCAAATGGGTTTCATTAAATACAAAGATACATGTCATTACCTGCGGCCATTATCAGACATGATCATTTCCACTTCCAGTGTGGCTCTCTAAAGTTTGCTTTCTGGCTCCGCTGCACATGCCGGTGCTAAACATCAGCTCAGTTAGTTACTGCAGCCAACAATTTCATTTTTATTCCACTTTTCTATACTGACTGGGACTTCCTTTGACACTTAAAAGCACCTCATTTGCATATCGGCTCGTGAGGTAGCACTCATTTCTTGTTCTGTGCATGGCAATTTACATAAATTCCAGTTTTCTTTTCGATGCAGACCCTGCTATCAGCATCACATGAGGTTATGCACGCTCCAGTTCACAAACTGCTGCGACGGCTGCTCTGGGGGGCGGCGGCGGCTAGTCAGTGGGCTCAAGGAAACCAAAAATAGCATCAGAGCAGAACCAACAAAAAGTCTGGCCTGAGTCTAATGTCCTGTTTTTGCAGGTGGTCAAATATAACTTAAATACCAATATTAAAAAAACTCTTTTAAATGTTTAAACTTTTGTACCATGACAGATTTCATGTGTGTGTGTGTGTGTGTGTGTGTGTGTGTGTGTGTGTGTGTGTGTGTGTGTGTGTGTGTGTGTGTGTGTGTGTGTGTGTGTGTGTGTGTGTGTGTGTGTGTGTGTGTGTGTGTGTGTGTGTGTGTGTGTGTGTGTGTGTGTGTGTGTGTGTGTGTGTGTGTGTGTGTGTGTGTGTGTGTGTGTGTGTGTGTGTGTGTGTGCGAGCGTGGTTGTGTGCATGTACATATGTTTATACATCTGTATATATATTATTTATATCTATTTGGATATGTATTTTTACTGTTGATATGTATATTCATTTAAGGATGTGTGTTAATAATAATAATAATAATAATTGAACTATTCATATCTTAGACTGCACTGTAACTTTTATCTTTTAATGTTTATTTTATTAGCTTTTCTGTTTAATGACTGATTTTAAATGCCTTTGTCTGAATGTCTTTCATTTTTGTAAAGCACCTTGAATTGCCTGATGCTGAAAGGTACTATATAAATAAACTTGCCTTGCCTTAGTTAGTTATTTTTTTAGTTATTGATATTTATACATATATTGTCTATTTGTATGTCTCCAAAACCCTGATAACCTGCTGCTGCGTTGACAAAACAAATCCCAATTGGCATCAATATAGTACATTCTTACTGTTGACATGTTTATTTATTTAGTTAATTAATTTATATACATGTTTTTTATTTTATTTTTGAACTCCTTTACAAAACCTTGATAACCTGCTGTGACAAAAATAAATCCCAATTGGTGTCAAAAGAGTTCATTCACCCTATCCTTGTGATAGATATGCTAGCATACGGAGGATGACCCCGGCTCCAAGAGCAGACACTTGGGAGGCCCTGAGGATAACATGATAATCCCTTGTATGATAAGGCCTATGATACCATGTGAGGAAGTCGTGAATTCATTTGCAAAGTATAATCTAAAATAAGAAAGCACCTCAGACAGGATTTCATCGTGGTGCTAATGCTGACCTGAGATCATTGATAGCGCTGTAATCTGAATGTGATCCTGTGCATGTACATTATCTGTGCATGTACAGTATATGTGCATGTACGTGGGGGAGAAACAGAGAGAACATGTAAGCGCAGATAGCACAAAACATTGCGACAGCTCAGGCTATAAATGTCCAGGGGAGGATATACTGGAGTCGTTGTACGAGGGTAATGGGAGGAGGGGCCGCTGGAAGAAGAGATACCCAGGAATGAACATCTCATCTGGGATGAAAAACAGCTCGCTCTGGGACTGCAGTAGCTCACCTTCCACTCTTATGAACAGGGACTGCATGTGTGTGGGGAATTACAATGTGCCCTCTGAGTGAGTGTGTGTGTGTGTGTGTGTGTGTGTGTGTGTGTGTGTGTGTGTGTGTGTGTGTGTGTGTGTGTGTGTGTGTGTGTGTGTGTGTGTGTGCGTGCGTGCGTCCGTCCGTCTGTCTGTCTGCCTGCCTGCCTGCCTGTCTGTCTGTCTGCCTGTCCCTCTGTCTGTCCCTCTGTCTGTCTGCCTGCCTGTCCCTCTGTCTGTCCCTCTGTCTGTCCCTCTGTCTGTCTGTCTGTCTATCAACGCTAACCTAGTGTTAAGAAATACTAGTAGGAAAAACATTGTTCTTTATTAAGATCGTGTTTTGTTACGTGGAAATGCATTTGTCTGTCTTGCTATTTCTTTCCTTTTTTTAACAATTTATTGATGTCTTTTTAATTGTTCCATAAGCCTTTATTTTACCCACCTCTAGTAAACAATCGCCTTGTAAACCTGTTTTATTGAGTTGCTCCACAAACTCATGTTATGAAGATAATGATTGATCACCCAGCTGACAGCTGATTGGATAACATAATATATTGCACAGGAAACCAGTTGTGATTAATGGACTGGCATGCTGTTCTGAAAATGTATCTTTGTAGAAACTCGTAAAAAAAAAGAACCAGCATGTTCAAATATGTGAGAGCCACACTCGGCTGTTCCTGGTGGACATTTGTCAGAAAATGTTCTTCAAACACGAGGAGTGACAATCTGAAATTGAATGCAAACTATTTGACTGCTGAATTATCTTTGGTTGGAAAATAGTTATTTTTGAGTGTGTTTCTAATTTCACTTCTCTTTGTATTCATCCTGCATCATCGAGATCGTCCCTGAACAAATGGGAACAAATATCTTTGTTTTAAAAACAAAGCATAAACAAGCTGTGTTTCTTTTGAATGCATTTGATTACAATTCCTTTTAAATGTGAAGAGATTCCTTTAATAGACATTACAAGATTTGTTCAAAACATTGTTCCAAGCAGATGGAACAAAATGTATTAAATTCAATGTAAGCTATATATAGAATATCTTCTTCCCAGTGTGTGTGTGTGTGTGTGTGTGTGTGTGTGTGTGTGTGTGTGTGTGTGTGTGTGTGTGTGTGTGTGTGTGTGTGTGGTGTGTGTGTGTGTGTGTGTGTGTGTGTGTGTGTGTGTGTGTGTGTGTGTGTGTGTGTGTGTGTGTGTGTGTGTGTGTGTGTGTGTGTGTGGGGGGGGGGTGCTAAACGTCCCGATGGCCAGTCCGCCACTGAGTCAAGGCCACGATGTGTTGGGTGTCAGTTTACAGCACGTAATCCATCCTGTGAATGTGTGTAATAAAGACGTTGTGTGAATGTGTACACACGTGCACAACCATCATTTTAAAGGGCCTTATTATGCTTTTTGGACGTCTCCCTTTCCCGTAGTGTGTTATATAGGTGTTTGTGCATGTAAATGGTCTGCAAAGGATAAAATCCCTGTGTTCACAGCAGATGGCGTTTCTCTCCCACACACTCACCCCCCCCCCCTCCCCCCCGCCTGAAACGCCTCCATTGGACTCCAGTAATAGCGACATCACTATGTAACACTCACACTTATGTTGGCTAGCGCTCCAACACATTGTACGACGGGACATCTCTAAGCGGTTGACCAATCACAACAGAGCCGGCCAGCAAACCAATCAGAGCAGACTGGGCTCTGGTTTCAGACAGAGGGTGAAAAGAGATGCTGCAGCACAGGCAGTATGAGAAAAGAGCTTTCTGAACATTAAAGCATGGAGACATGTCCCAGTAGAGACACTACATACTGATATGAACCTGGACATGAGCAGAATATGTCCTCTTTAAATACACACGCATGCACGAATAATAAACAACCAACCAGCAAAACGTTTTTCTGTAGTGTTTGCCCATCAGAAGAAAGAAAGAAAGGTGAGTATGTTTGTTTTCATCAATTTAGAAACTGAGAACAGCCACACACCTTCACATTGTCTTGTCTCTTTATTTCTTTTCTCTCTTCAGAGTCCCTTCTCTTTTCCTTCAATGCTAAACTTGAGCTACCTCTGAATCCACAAGGCCGTATGAGATTAAGTGTGTGTGTGTGTGTGTGTGTGTGTGTGGGTGTGTGTGTGTGGGTGTGTGTGTGTGTGTGTGTGTGTGTGTGTGTGTGTGTGTGTGTGTGTGTGTGTGTGTGTGTGTGTGTGTGTGTGTGTGTGTGTGTGTGTGTGTGTGTGTGTGTGTGTGTGTGTGTGTGTGTGTGTGTGTGTGTGTGTGTGTGTGTGTGTGTGTGTGTGTGAGTGCTTCATGATATGCTACTCTGATTTTATCTGGAAGTTCAGCTAAAATTGCGTGTGTGTGTGTGTGTGTGTGTGTGTGTGTGTGTGTGTGAGAGAGGTTTAACATCATTCTCAGTTGTCTTCACGCAGCTATATACAGATAGATGATCGTATTTGTATGTGCTCTATATTCACAAAAGTGGTGTTTATCTGAAATGTGGTGGAAATGATAAAACTAGTGTGTGCGTGCGTGTGTGTGCGTGTGTGCGCGTGCGTGCGTGTGTGTTTGTGTGGTCTAGCATTACTATACTTGTGGGGACCTAAAGCTTTTCACATAGTCACGTGTGGGGACTTGCCTCCCTTATGGGGACAAAATGGAGGTCCCCATGAGGGGGATCATTAATTTTAGGGTGAAGACTTGGTTAGGGTTAGGGTTAGGCATGTGCTGGTTATGGTTAAGGTTAGGATAAGTCTCCAGGAAATGCTTGTAAGTCAATGTAATGTCCCCTGAAGTGATGTATACATGGTATGTGTGTGTGTGTGTGTGTGTGTGTGTGTGTGTGTGTGTGTGTGTGTGTGTGTGTGTGTGTGTGTGTGTGTGTGTGTGTGTGTGTGTGTGTGTGTGTGTGTGTGTGTGTGTGTGTGTGTGTGTGTGTGTGTGTGTGTGTGTGTGTGTGTGTGTGTGTGTGTGTGTGTGTGTGTGTGTGTGTGTGTGTGTGTGTGTGTGTGTGTGTGTGTGTGTGTGTGTGTGTGTGTGTGTGTGTGTGTGGGGAGAACCCGAATGATTCATTTGTGTCTCTCTATTTTTTTCTTCTTGTTCCTGACTGGCGCTATTAAACATTCTGTATTGTTTCTGCTGAATGCTCGTCTTAACTCATAGCCCGGCGTCATGGAGGGAGATGAATTGCAGGCGTACGGAGCAGCAGAGGCCTGAAGGAAATGTAGCTTCAAGCCTTGATCATACTTCAGTACAAACGCCATGGCTTTGACTTAAGACATAACAAAGCTGATCTTCTGATCTATATCAAATCGTAGCACCGAACAGAATGTCGTTTGATAAATATAATGAATTCAAGTGGGGCACATGGCACCAAGCAGCATACATGTATTTATATTCTAAGTTAATGAAAAGTCTAAAGGACTGCCTATTCTAGTCTCCTTTGTACTAAAGTTCGAGAAGCAATTCATCAAACAACAAGAGGCCCCTTTCTGCATCGAAATAAAATAAATAATGCAAGCTTGAGTTCCTCTTTCGGGTTTTTATCCTTCTATTGACCATAATCTCTTAGAGAATGTAACTGTTTTCTTGTCTTACCTTCCTTAAGTTGTTGATAACAAAACTAGGGTACCTGTGTTCGGTAAAAATATCTATGTTGTAAAAGTGAAACTTATAAAAACACGTAGAGTTTTGAACAAACAAAACAACTTATATTCTTCAGGTTTAGGAGACAACACTACTTTGTCTAGATGTAGTAAAACATCCTGCTTTAAGTTCATCTAACTATGTTGGTAAAGTTGTATGTGAAACTTCCATAACACGTCAAGTTTGGATCAAACAAAACTTGTTTTCTTCAGCTTTAGGCAACAAAAATGCCACTTCTTTAGATAAAGGAAGAACAACTACTCAGGCTAAGTTTAGGAACAGATCATGGGTTAGGTTAGAACAGTTTTAAGGTCAAATGATATGTGAACTGAACACAAAATGCTGTAGGTAAGACACAGGAATCTAACACCTGTATCATGCGTAAAAGTCTTCCACCTTTTTTCCTGTCGTAAGAACGTCTTGTTTGTTGTTCTTGTCCTCTTCTTCCATCATCAAAGATGTGAATCGATGATAAACCCGTCTGTGCAGCAGGCTCCGTCTGAACCACTTCTAAAGAGCCCGAGAACGCCTCCATGTCACAGTGAGCATTTTGCATGAGAGTGACTAACTGATGAACTGACTGACTTCAAAGTGGCTCTTCATCTGACTGATGGAGTGGCTGACATCCCACTGAACGGCCCATCATGCATTGCGTGGGAAGGTACTCATCCATACTTGTGTTCATTCACATACCTCTGCAACAGCTGGTTCTTTATAAATAATGCACCGTGTGTTCATGTCCGTGTCACTCTCATGCTTTGCCCACGCTCCAGATGAACATAATGGAGCCGCATTGCGTACACGAGGCAATACACAAAACACACCTTTGCTTATAAACATCAGCACACACACATCCAACCACAGCTCAAACACACACATCCTGTCTTCATGAAGCTGTATTCTCTGTCTCTTACTCCAACTTGCACAAGACCACCCACCATTACCATGTGAAGACATAATGGACATTATTGTGACATGAATCCAATTAAAAGAATTTCCTCTGAGAAATGAATCGCCATGTCAGCATCTATTCTAATGAACTTAACCCAATAATGTCAGGGCTTTGAATTAAAGACGCGGAGGTTTAAATCTCATTATTGAAGGGCACTTCAGACGTGACTTTAATCAAACTATGACTCACAACGTTTTTTATGGCAAATTGCGTCACATACAGCAATCCAGCTGCCTGACGATGCGTGAGACATTACTGAAACTCTCATATCCAGCTGTAGGAAGGACGGGGAAGACAAAGAGACCGCTGTCAGTGTCAGGGAGTAAACTACATATCATTACATTAGGGGGAAATGCATTAGCTTGCAATAAGATTTGTGCATTCATAATAATTTATTTAGTTTAAATTATTGTATTTTTATTTTATTTGTTGTGTAGTTCTAATACTACAAACTACTACTGTGTTTTATTGTTTTTTACTTAACATCTAATGAATTATTTGAATGATTACGATTTTATTTTAATATATGTTGTGTCCCGTCAAAATTGTTGAGTCTAGTCATGTTTCATGTTTTTGTTTAGTCCATTTTTGTATTGTCTCCCACTTCCTGTTTTATTTTGACACTCACCTGTTATGTTTCATTCTAGATTCCTTGACTCCCAGGGTGTTTCTCAATGTCGAGGAAGGATGCTCCAGAGCCACTATTTCAAGCATACTGCGTCATCGAGTGCCGCCGAAGGACTGTTCCAATATCCAGCATACTTGGAATTCTACCGAGGCCGGCGTACTTCGTAGCGAGACATTTCGAGGCTGCACATGTGTAGACACCGCGGTCTTAAAATCCCCACAATGCTTTGCGCACGGACCAATTTACAAATCGTTGGCGGAAATTACACTCCATTTAAGTCGGGGCCTTGCATATGATGCACACCTGTTAGCCTGTTCCACAATTCTTCGTTTTCCGAGGCTAGGAAGGATTCTTGCCTCGCTTCTGAAGCAAGTGACTCGGAAGACATGTCCTACCAAGAAGCGTCCTTCCCTCAGGGACTCGTGAACGCGATTTACTAGATAGTTCCAGGAAATAAAAGTTCCGGGAACTATTCCTGGGAAAAGTACTTGGTGTGAAAGCGCCCATTGGTGCTCTAGGAGGAGATTCGGGTGATAAAGTGTGGGGGGGGGGGGTTACCTTGGTTGGTGATTGGCTAATGGTTACACAAGCCAAAAAAACATTCTGACATCTGTTAGAAATTAAAATCAATGTTTTATGGCATGAATTTGTTTGGACGTACCGTCAGCTTAAAAGCAATTTTATTCTGAAAAAAACCGGAAGTTCTCGCACAATCTTAATGCCAAGCTTTTATTCTGAAAATCCTTCATGACAACTTCTGGGGCTACCTTCCAGTATAATTAAAGTGGCTATTGAAACCGTTATAAGGTATTAAATCAAAAGTTATGAAAGATATAAGGAATACCACGTTACTTAATTAAAGTACCCATTTTAACTTTATGCCAGAGACTCCATTGGTCTCCTTATTTTATGTTTCTCTCCTGGACGCGAGGACAAGGAATATCCTAATACATCACAAAGTGGCCAAAATTGGATCAGCTTATTCTCAGGCAGATTTTTATATAAATGGATCAGGAGTCAGGACAAAAAGGGAGAGGATCTTACACAGAGGGGACACATATTTATGTATAGAAGACATGAAAACGTGGATTTTGCATAACAGGTGACCTTTAATTAATTAATACGATGCAATCTAACACAACACACAGCATACGTGTGACGTTTATAATCAGTTTCTCTCTGAGCTTCCAATGCCTCGTTCACGTCAGATGGGATGGAGTGTTTACAAATGGTTTTGACACTGCTGACGTTTGAGGGAACGGAGTCAGGGGCCGTTTCTCAATCGCGAGGATGCTTGCTTGGTAGCACATGTCTTCCGGGTCACTTCCTTCAGAAGCGAGGCAAGAATCCTTCCTGGTATTCGGAAAACGAAGAGTGGAACAGGCTAGCAAGTGTTTTACATTTTCCGCCACAGATTTGGAGAAATTGGTCCGTGCGCAAAGCATTGTGGGGATTTGAAGGACGCGAAGTCTACCCATGTGCAGCCTCGAAATTACCCCCAAACCAAGGACGGGGCCTCGTGGTGGAATTCCAAGTATGCTGGAGATTGGAACAGTCCTTCGGCGGCACTCGATGACGTAGTATCCTTGAAATATTGGCTTGGAAGCCAGTTTCCTCGCGATTGAGAAAATGGCCACAGACTGCAAAACAGGAAGCTATCATAACAAATTAGCCAGCTGTGCTTTTCTGTAGAATAAACAGAAGGAAAGTGGAGAACAAAACAGATTCAGTTTAGATGTCTTTATGTAAAAGTAAATAGCAGTGTTTTTGTCCCTGCCTTCTTTTATATGAAACCGTTTCTCTCAATAGTTGTGTTTGAATGAAAAGTCGATTAATTAATCAGGTCTGTTCAGTTTGAACGACGTTCCCTACACTGCTCCCCGGGCGCCGTTCAAAATGGCAGCACACTGCTCCTAACACTAGGATGGGTCAAATGCAGAGAAACAATTTCCCCACGGGGATTAATAAAGTATATCAAAATCAAATCTCGATCCAGCGGCGCCTGAAAGCCATTTCTCAGTTAAATGAAGTGGCAACACAGACGTTTTTTTAATATATTTTATCTCTGTGGAAATGGAAAATCACTCCATTTAAACGTTGCATCTTGGGAGTCAGACGCGGGGTGTGTAACAGTAATGATTTAAAAAACAAATTGTTTAAAACCACACTGTTTTGAAAATCGCTGAACTGATTTATTAAGAATGCGCCACATGTGTCTCCTGAGTGTGGAAATATTTCAAGCTGGTACAGTTTTAGTTGCTCTCCATTGATACAAACGTTAAAAGCTGCACTTTTTACTTTGGAAGTTATTATTTATACGTTAACTTAAAATAAAAGCTTGTAGTGGCGAACCTACTTTCACTATCATCCATTTACGCTGCCATGGACAGTCTGCCATGTGTCTGTTGATTGTGTATATATAGGATATACATATTTGTATTTTTATATTCGGTATTTCGATCTCTCTGTACACACAAACTGAAAGATTGACAATAAAGTTGACTTTGACTCTTCCAATTCTTTAGTTGCCCTAAGCTCTTTTAACATTATAGTGTCTTTCAGCTGCTTGTTTTGATTTTCTGGCATGCAACTGTTTTGATTCACTCCTGCAGCTGTCACCTACGGTGGCTGACAGGTGCAGACGCACTACAAGACCAAAACACTTCCATTAGGAGAAACAAGCTACAGAAACGATGCAAATATAAAAATGTGCCAATGAAAAAAAAATCATCACCAACTTCATGAAACATAGTCAGCGTTTACAAAAACTGCTGCATAAATGAAATCGCTGCAAATACAAAACTCTGTAAAAAAAATGTGCTATAAACAAAACATGGAAGTTTGTGAAGATGTTT